>NW_010287857.1:0-2800 GCF_000700745.2 Antrostomus carolinensis
GAGGGGACTGCCATTTAAATGGATTAAATGTAAAAACCGTTCATTTAAATCGGTTTAAGCAACTTTTCTAGCGTGGAAAGCTACTTTGTAAATTTCCGTAGTAACACATTGCTGTCATATTTCAAGCTGTCACAGTCAGGGGTCGGAAGTTTTCGGGTTTGAAAAACACGTTTGCTGAGTTCACTCGTAGTTGAATGTGGTGTGATTCTGGTTCCTCAGCGTGGCAATTTTTAGGATGCGTTCGACCATAACTCTGGATTCTCAGCGTATCTTTTCTGCCTTGCCCACCACTGCTCCATCACTGTAGATGTCCTGTTTAGATGAGTTACACTGCTGTGATGCTGCTCTCACTGGCTGGGAATCTGCTTTTATCTACTGTCTAGTCACACTAGATAGTTCCTTGGACTGATCTCTTGTGACCATTGCTATGTTATAATCAATGGCATCACTAGCACCGTTTACTTGGACTGGGAACTAATTAATTTCACTGGTATAACCATGTTTATCTGTATGCACTAGGGCTACGTGATCCTTTTACAAACTACTGATCAGTTGCAGTACATCTTCAGTGTACATAGATGGGATTACTTTTGGGTGAGAACGGCTTGCCTTTAGCTTTTCTCATTTAAACTTGGAGGAGTACATGGAAAATAGGAATATACCACTTTTCTTTCTAAGGATATTCTAATGATAAATATAAAAGTTAAATCAATTTTATGAAGAAGTTTTTTGTAGCCTGTGTATCTTAAGGTGAATCACACTTTTGTATGTGTGTGTACGTGTCTGGTAGGGAATACCTGAACTTTCATCAGGAATTAGCATCCCTGTGGAGAAAGCTCTTCGTCCTTAAGAGAAGTATTTCATTAAGTGAATGTAATTTGTGAAACCTTTTGATTATGTAAATATAAGATTTATATTGAATATTCCAGTTCTTCTTCATATTCCCTTTTTTAAACAGTGGATTTTGCACAGCACGGGTCATAAGATGTAGACAAGCTCCCACAGTTGCAGACTCCTAGATGTCCAGGCACTTGCTAATATAATTAGTGGTTTGTTATGGAAACTGGGGACTCTTCTTCAGTAAACCCAGGATCCCTTCTGAAGTACCTTTTCCTTCTCTTGTAAGTATTCAGTCATTTCATGACCTTATCAGGTTTTACACTTGAACATCAAGAAAGTTCTTCAGTCCTAGGAGTAGCAACTTCTGACAACACTTCTAAGGTATTGTGGCATCTTTGAAAAACTGGAAGACTCTGTGTTCCTGTGTTAAATCTTTGGTAACCTCCTAGCCCTTAAATCACCGATTTGTGGAGGCTGAGTGGGTAGGCCAAGAAAGACTTGCCAAACATGCTGTACTATAACAAAATTTCCATTGATACCAGGTGTTAGGCGTTGCTGGAGACAGACTGCCCAGCTAGGTGGACCTGTACAGTATCCTTGATTTTGGAGGCTGGGGAGGGACCTCAGGAATTCATCTACTGCAACCTTAAAGCAGGCTCAGCACTGAATTCAGAGTTGGTTGCTCAGAGCTTTGTCCAGTTGAGTCTTGAAAATCTGCAACGGCAGAGATTTCACAGCTTCTCTGGACAACCTGGTCCAACACTTAATCATCTTTGTAGGGAATTTTCTTTTTCCTTATATTCACTTGGAACTTTGTCCTGTTTCGATTTATTCTGTTATTTTTTTTGTCCTCCCACTCAGCAAATAGCTCAACTGTCTTCTCAGTAGCTTCTCTTGGGTACCACGAGGCTGCTCTTAGGTCTTCCTCTCTTCTGCAGGTTAAGCCCAGTTCCTCCAGCCACTCTTCTCGAGTCATTTGCCCAATCTCAGTTCCCCTCCACTGGACTCACTTAAGTTTATCTTTACTTCTTTCTTGTACTGAGGGGCCCAAAACTGGGCACTGTATTCCAGATGTGATCTAATGAGTGCCGAGTAAAGGGGAGCAGGCACATCCCTTGACCAACTGACTGAGCTTCCATTGATGCAGTCCACTATGCTGGTGACTGTAGAAGAATTGTACTTGGTGTCCTTCATGTTCTTTGTGGGTGTGTGTAGAAATGCTTCATAAATATCTTGCATAATGCTGTTTATTTGTTTCTTAAAGAACGCCGTTACTTTTTTCCTTTGTCTTGCCCACTAGTAGTTAAAACAATTGACTGTACAAAATACTTAATTTTATTGTCACCAAGGACTGAACACAAACCTTTTTGTATAAATTTCCAATGGAAGTTGCTATAAACTTTTTACCCTACAGCTCCTGCCTGGTTTGTTACATTATTGTTGATAGCTGTCTCTTCTTAATAAATGCATTTCCTTTCAAAAAGAAGTGGTAGATAAGTGCTGGATTTCAAATCCTGTGTTACCATTAAGGCACTCATCTCCAGGCTTTATATTCAAGTTTACTTTCAAGGTTAATAGACCATATATGCCTGATTTGTGCCGAAGCAGCTCTCTGTAATGAGCTGTAACTGTTGTGTAATGTAACCATCATAAGCTTGGTATTGAATGTTTTGTTTCAAGCTGCTTGAAAAAAGGTCAGGGATAAGCTTTGAAAACAATAGGGACTCTTCTCAACTTGCAAAGTTTGTTGTATTTCTGTCTGTAAGATCTTAAATCTCATTGTTGTAAGTAGCAATGTGGAAAGTTACAAGTCTTGCTTAGTTGTTTACATGTACTACTGCCTTAGATACTAGCAAAGAAAAAATAAAATAGTAAAATTAGAAAGAATTACCAGTTCACAGCAGTTTTTGTAGGAAACTTGAAGATTTTGCCTCTTCCTTTTGATTCTATCAGCATTCCT
>NW_010287857.1:2825-76936 GCF_000700745.2 Antrostomus carolinensis
TTTATTACTATTGTTGCTCATTGTAATATGAATGTGTAACCATGGCAACTTCCATAGTTTACATTCCATCTAATAGACTACACTTGTTAAAACTGTTCACTGCATCTGATAACGTAAAGCCAATCCTCTGACCTGAGTTTGCCTTTAGCAACCAGGGTATGTGCACATATGTTACAACTCTGGTTTGTAGAAAGAGACAGTGCAATTGATGATCTGAAAATAAAGCTTGTGAGAATTTTGACTGCGCTGACATACTGTTTGACAAACAAATTCTCTCTTGTGTAAGCAGTTTAAAAGCAGAAGAGACGACTTCTGGGGTGGCTACAAGTGAGCTTTTTATAACCAAGATTTTAAGTCCTTGTTGCCATAAGATAATACGTTACTTACAGCTGTTTTGATCATCTTTTCAATGTCAAGCCATGATTTGGTAAAATCTCATCATTTGGAGCTCTTTTTTTCGATGTGCTGTATAGAACACGTGCTAGTTTTAAACAATTTTTGTCAGTAACCCGTGCGTTCTGTCTCCCTGACCAGCTGAATGCAGTCAATATTGGAAGCATACTTTGTATCAACCACCTGTATGATTTCAGATTTTGATCTTTTTTTGTCTTTCCCCCGTAGTACATCTTTTGGGTTTATTTGCATTTATCTCCCAAACAAATAAAATTAAGCAAAAAATGATGGATTAGAACATGGGGATTTAATGAGTGATTCTAACTTTCCAATAAACAGTACTTATAGTTGGGTTTTTTAAATACCTAGGAAATGCTTGATTACTTGATAAGCTTGCCGTAAATATTGAGGCATTTGTACATCTTGACTCAGGAGCATAGCTTAAAAAATCTGTGATGTGTTGAACTCCAACTATGACGTTAGTAGCTGATGAAATATTTGCACTGATGTACTCCTCAAATTGTGATACATCCTGACATGATAACAAAGTGATTCTATTGTGATTTTCATTCAGGTGTTATTATGCAACAATATTAGCACTTTTTGGCCTGTGGGAGAGTTTGCTTTTTGTCTTCTTTCTGGATATATATCAACATTACAGGTGCTACAGATATTCGTAATCCCACCAACAGAGCTAAAGATTAAGAAGTTGATCCAATTGCTATTGAAATAAATTTCAAGGGAAGTTTAAGAAGATCTTAAATTGATAGACTGAATTATTCTGTTCACTAGAGCCCACCTATGCAGTCCAGAATTGATGCGTTTTATCAAGAGCTTTGGGTATTGTACTGATGAGATTCAGTTTGCTCCTGACTTGCTTTTAAAGCAGGAGGTAATTGCAGAAGACATACTGCACTTTACTTCATGCAGAACACTGCAATAGGCCAGTTACATGTGGTGATCTGAATGCTCCCAGGAATTTTGAGCTTTCCTGTCACAGCCTTACATGATTGTGCAACAAAACATTTGTAGTCTGACTTCAAGTTACTCCACCATTTTCAGTTTTGGAATTCAGATTATAAACCAGTTTGTTCTTCACCTAAAATAAAATATGAATTATTCTTTCACTGTCTTTTTAAAAATTCTTTCTTGGCACAACCATTTAAACCACTGTTACATAATTTTGCTGTCTCTTTAAGGGGGAAATAAAGCAGTCAGGATGGCAGATCATGGATTTTTTTTTTCTTCCTGGTCCTCCACAGTTCAGATCAATGGAATAATAATCTGTGTATCAAAACATACTGGGAGTATTCTATTCTGTCTATTATTCATTCAGTCATCTGTGATTGGAACATAGGCATTGATCATAATTGTTTAAGCAAAAATGAATAGTGGTCATGTATAAATCTGTCAACATGTATTTTTATTTTTGAACAAATACTTCAATCAACTGCATTCACAGAGTTGTTTTTATGTCCAAGACGTACTATGAAAGACTTTAATAGGTGGGGGGGGGGTTTCAGATGTGTGTTATGATGTTTATGATCTGCCAGTCCAGGTTACATGGGGTCAAATCCCACCTGTCTTATTGTCATGTCTGTTTTCAGCAATAAGATAAAAACCAGTGGAGCCAGGATTTTGCCTCATTGACTTGGGTGGGAATTTGCTAGCCTCTTAGCAGGTCACTTTACATACATGGTTCTTGGTACAAAGGAATATCACTTGGTAGCGATTAATACCGATTTAATTTGGAGAATGTTTACTCACTTGAGTCATCCAAGTGAAAATCCTCTGGCTCAGACGGTACATCATTATTGCAGTACTTAGCGCAGTTGCGTAGAGCTCTGCAGGATCTTTTTACCACAATGATGATAGTACAGTATATTGTGAAAGTAATTGTAACGTGTAATATGTAATTACATGTAATGTATAATTATTTCATAATAGAGAATTGTAGGAACTATTGCAAAGGTAATTAAAATGTTGTTCATTTTTTATTTTTAAATTCCCCCTTATCACCTTTCTTTGACTTACAAACTAAGAAAACTTAATTGTTCTCTAACATAGTATTAAAATGTAGTCTTACTTTATTCTTCATTTTGTTTGGTTTCCAGGTGGAGGTGTAGCTGTTGGAACCCTTCTTCTTATTGGTGAGTACAGAATATATAGATACTTAAAGCCACATTCTGTGTTTTGCTCATTTTAACGTATTTGTCAAATAACCTGTCTTTTCATTGTTTTTTTAAACTCAGACTTTAAGAAAGTAAAACTCCCAGGCCCCTTCACTTTGGATAATCTCCAGAGTGGGCTATTGTCTGTTTCAGAAATTAACTGGAGGTGGATCAAAACCTTTTTTTTTTAGGTTTGAGCCCCCAAGAAGAATACCACAGAATTCTGTTTGAAAGCAAGGTGGTTAGCAAATTTCAGGACTTTTTAGGAAAATTTACAAATTTTGTAAGATTTTCTGAACTACTTGATTTCCTGTAAGATTCAGGCTGTTTATCATCACAAAAGATTTGATTTATTTTTTTTTTTTTAATTTGGCTTTCTGAAGAAATATAAAGAATCTTTGAAACTTTGTTTTTTGAATTCCCTTTGGAAACTACATTGAAACTGTCTGTGTAGACTGTACCATGTCTCCGTTGCAGCTGGGATGCATTTGTATCTAGAGTTTTGGTTAAAATATTTTTAATTAGTCTTAACACTGAAGAACCTAACAGTGACTTTTGGGAAGAATTTACTTGAAGTCTGTTTTAGCTCCTGTTGGGATTACCTCATGTTATCTTTTGTTGGTGTAGTGCTCATGCAAACTTGCACTAGAGGCTGAACAGCATTTTCTGTTTGACAGTGAGCAAAGCAATTGCACTTATTGTTACTTTAAGGGTAGTTTTTGTTTCTACATTTTATTCATCATTAGAGACAGGTGTTGCTATCTCACTGAATTTAGATTTTTACATAAAGTGTATAAATTAGTCTATGTTGTGATGCAGATTAAGTAATTTGAACTCAGCTCTCCAAGTTGACAGAAAACTCACCCAGTTAGAGTGGAGGCTTTGCTGTCTGTTTAGTGACTTGAATCAGTTCACTAACATGTGAGATGAGTACCACAGCCAGCACAAGAGAAAGGAGGAGTGCACAGTGGAGGCTAGGAGAGAAATCAGGTGGCCTTTTTCAAGGGCAGAAAGTACCAGTTGAACTTAATTCTCTCATGGAATTTCATCCAGATTTCCATAAATTCAGGAAAAATGATTGAAGTTTTACCTCTGTTACTTCTTTCAGTGAAGATCTTGCTTTTCTCACTCAGTTTGAGAAGAGCTGCAATCTTGCTATAGACAAAGGAAGAAGAAAAAAAATATTAGAACCTATCATATTTTACACAGATCAGAGATTGTAAAGCTAGATGAGTTTTGTTTTGTCTACCCGTTACAATATTCACTGCCCCTTCCGGTAGCATCAAATGAACCTACTAGCTGGAAAATGGTCATTAAACAAAAGGAAGTTGTTCTTTGGACAGTATCCAATTAAGTGGTGAAATACTTTACCATAGGGTGTTGTGGAAGTAAAAAAAAAAAATCATGGTCTCAGTGAGAAACTGGACAGCTTGGTGGAAGAGAAAGCCCCTTTTCTTACTAGGTTAGTAGATACCAAGTCCGGCAAAGAAACTCCTTGATCTACAAATGGTGGGAGGCTGAGCAAGTGCCTGGTTGTAGCATCATATTTGCATGTTCAGTTCTTACTTCCTATTCCTAAATGTCTGCTTTTGGCTACTGTTGATCATAGGGTTAGCTATCCATTGGACCTGACCTTAATGGCACCAGGTGAAGCGAGTACAAAGACACTGAGCTTTATGTTCTAATGAGAGAGATGACAAGATTCAGTGATTTGAAAATTACAGGATTTTTGACTGATTTTTTTTTTCCCCCTTTCTCTGAATGCATAGGTGGCAATACTCAGTTGTGTGTCTTAATTTATTTACCCCAATGTTGGTTGTTTATTTGTGATCTGATATTAAACTTAGCTTCGCAGAAGCACAAAGAAGAATCTCTCTTTTAGATTTAAAAGCTATTTTTTTTTTCCCCATATAAGACTTACCATATATTATTTTGAAACAGAATTATATACAAAAAGTCTTAAAGTAAGAACTATATTTATTCATGACTCATTAGTCTAAAAATCTTTAGACTAATTTTTAAAGTTGGTGCAGGTAGAATTGGAACTGCATTTTTAGAATATCCTGTCAGTATACAAAAAAAATCTGTCATGAGATTAGTCTAGGCAAGCTTAATATTATACAGGATTGAAGCTGTCAGTGATAAACCTCCTAGGAAGATCTTTATGCGTTGTACTCCAAGTGTTATAAAAAGGTTAAATTCTTCCCCCTTCCTTCAACATTCTCTAAGGCAAGAATAAATTGCATTACTTTTAGCTTAGCTCCCTTTGCAAATTAAATGCTCATCTTCATTATTTGACACATTATCTTGGTTAATTTAACCAAATAATAGTAGATTCAGGGTATTAAAATATTTATTTTAACTGTTGTGTTCTGAAGATGTAGTGATGGCACAGGTTACTTGATAAGACTGTAAAATATTGTTTGAAATATAAGTGCACAATTTTTTTAAACTTAATGAAGATCATCATGATTTTCGGTTGAACTTTATAATATACTCTTTTGACAGTGTTTTCTTTATATGAGAATTAGAGAGTTGAGGCACATGGTAGGCTCATGCAACGTCGTAGCTAGTAAAGAAACTTGAAACTTCCTGGGTTTTGTTCATATGACAAGAATGTTTTGGATTTTAACTCATACTTTGATTTCAAAAGATCTTACTGTACTGGGTTTATAAGAAGTGGTAAAACAAGCATTCTGCCTCTGCATGAACTGAATTGAACACTATCAAAACGGTTTGTTCAATATGAACTTGAGACCGCTTGTTTGTTGTTTCATCTTAAACTGCTCAGGAAAATTAGCTTTCTGGAAGAATCTCCCCTTTCAAAACAAACAAATAGTATAGCTGGTGATTGAGCACACTCATTTTCCCCCTCCCCTCTCTGATGTACATCAACCTGTTGTATGTCTGCTTTGCCACCCTCAGGAAGAGTTTCCAGGAGGGTGTTATTTTGTTTTTTAAATATGAGCCTTGTTTATATAACACATTCTGAATAAGTTACAGCACACTCAAATAGGTCTGTTTTGGGTACTCTATAAGAAACTATTCTTACATACCTTTAAGATGCTCTAGATTTGACAAGGTCATTGGGAAGCTAAATGTTTTAAAGATTATCAGTAGAAGGGTTTTTGTTGGTAGCTGAGGTCAATTATTGAAAGTTAAAGTTGTCTGGTGAAAAGCAGGTCTATACTTGTACATCCTAAGCCTTGAAGCAGTTTCAGCTACTTTAATTAGCTACTATTATTTTTGCTAGACATGCAATTTAACCTGACTTGGTAAAAGCTCTCTTCGCTTGTCAATATAATTGAATTTATCATATTTTTAAAGTTGAAAAAGATAATCTCTGGAGAGGTACAAAACAGTGATTTGCTAAATATAATTTTACAAAATACAAGTTACCAGAATTCACCTTCCTCAAGTATGGCCAAATGCCAAATATTGTAACTTATATGTTTGACAACTCCGTTTTGGCATGTGCTAATTAAATGCAAGTGACACAGAGTATATCCCCCCAAGCTTAGTAAATGTGGACATTAGTAAAGTATCTTTTAAATGGAATTTCAGATTATTAAAATAATCATATCTTATAACCTGCAGCAATTCAGAGGGATGTTTCATAGCTACAGAAAGACACACCTTAGGTCACAGTACCGTACTGTAGAGCTATCTGGTGAAAAAATGATCAATACTGATAGGCTATGACAGGCTTTTGGCAGCTTTAGGGCAACCTGTCTAGACTTTGTACAGAGAAAAAAAGAAATAAGCTATCTGTACATTATGTTGGTGCAGTGTTATTTTTTCCTCTTATAGCTCACATAATTTTAAGCAATTATACTACAAATTATCTCTGGAGTTTTTCAAAGACCTTCATGCTGTTTGTTATACTGAAGCTTAGAAGTCAGCTGTTATAAGTGTGATCTTTACATATTTGTTACCTTATGGTGGATTTTGTTCCTGACTTTTTGTTCCTCTTCAAGTTATAGTGCTTATTCTCCATCCCTCCTTTGGAACATGGATACCTCTGTGCAGAAGGAGAGGTTATGGCTAGAGATTTTTTTCCTAAGGCTGCATGTTTGTGTATCAATTTCCATAATTAGATTATTTTTTTGTCCTTAATGTTTATATAAATGATATATTTACAGTGCTTCACTCATATCTTCTCTCTTTGTTTTCTGTGCCCTAGCTAAACTCCAGTGCCTTAAAATTTTTATTTCTCTTGAGCAGGAGCTACAGACAGTCCACGCACAAAGGTGTTGAGAATGTCTCTTGTGCTCAGTAGCCTATATAGTCTAGGGGTGGAAAGAGCCATAAATAGGAATTGGTCTTTATCCTTAGATTTCAACAGGGTTATTTATATGTTGGAATTAATTGTGCTGATACTGACAATCCTACTTTTTCTTCATGACTCTGTTAGCCATGGAAAAAGTATGCTGTTGCAGAAAGAGACCAATGGATAATGATCACAATAAATTATGTCCTTATCTGTAGGATCAGAAGAGGTTTTGTCCTGGAGTCAGTATGCATGACTTCTAGGTAAATAATCTCTTTTCCTTGTGTAGTTTTGCGCTTCACTAGTTACTCACCTGCTGCTTAGCTGTAGAACACTCTTTGTTCAGAAAGAATCAGAGAAAGCTGCGGACTGACTGTTGTGTGACTTGCAGTGTCTGGACCCAGAAAAGGGTCTGCAGCTGCAAGAGTCTTATTTGTTTATGTGCCTTATTAGCTAGAAGTAGAGTTCACAATGAAGGCTGCTGATGGGACAGCTCTTTAGTATGGGGGCTAAGAATAACGATTTGGGCCAGGCTTCTTAAGTATCTTGGCTGACTAAAATGCACTTAAGTGCTAGTTCCTACACATACAGAATGGAGGTAGTTCTTTTGGATGTGGGTGTAATTTGGAAAAATATAAAGACAACAGTTCAGAATTTATCCTAGTCATCAAAATAGTAAGTCCAAGTGTTATCAGAAAGCAAATATACTTCGAAGTATTTCATTCAATTTATCTATGAAAGTAATCAGTGAGCTGCTGAAGTACCTGTGCTAAATGAGTTGTTTGTTTATTTACAAGAAGAAAGCTGTACTCCTATGGTCTTGAATAGTAACGTAACTATTGAAGCCAGGGTACAATGGATGCTATCAGAAAAGCCCCATACGGGTGCACTTTAGATCTTTTGAATACCACAAAAGTTTAGTGACCTAGAAATGAATCAATAAAAAGCCATCCTTTATGTGACAAATTGAAGAACTGAGGGATTCTTACAGATGCATTGACTTTAACAATTCAAGATAGACTGTTCGTGGAGGCTTTCTGAGACACGGTTAATCCTTACAGTACTGTAGCAGACTATGAGGTGGTTTATCTTGAGATCACTCTCCTATAGTTCATTTCTGATTTTTACTGTAAGTTTACTGTTACAAAAATCAATGTAAGAAGGCTAAAGGACAGTCTAATGCTAAAATGATATGTCCTTACACTGAATGTAAATGTTTTTAATTTGCTAAATTGAAAATTCCTTATTGTTTTGCAAAGTATATTTTGGAAGGGTGTGGCAGTGTAAGAACCTCTTTAGTCCTATTGTATTACAAGTAGGCCTATCATAACAAAATTAATTATAATCTTGGATAGGTCAGTAAAAAGGTTTCCATCACTTGTTCCTCATTGCTTCACTTCTATAGTATGTTTTAACATTTCAGCATTTCAAGTGAAATTTGAGTAAAAATTCTTCTTAATTACTACAGCCTTATTTCTTCTTAATTTAGTAAATTATCAACACACAGTATGATTTCTTATATTTATCTGTGGTTTATGGAGTTTCTGTGTCATGTTCGTCACAAAATTGAGCATGTTATTTACTATCTAAGGAATAAATAATATAAAAAAATATCCAGAAAGACTTTCTGTGTCTTTGCACACACATACACAAACCATAAAATTCTTGGACTAAATGAAGATATTGGCCTATATTCCATTAAATGACAGTTAAATCCTGTCCATATGCAATACAACTCAGTGTTTCTATGCCTCAAATGGTGAAGGTGAACTTTAACCTGTAGTTAAAAGTTAAGAAATCAAGATTTTTGATTCAGCAAGGACAATGTAAATGTTACAGCTGAGGATCCTTCCAGATCACCTGACTAGTGTTCCTTTTCTTCTTTACGTCAAATGGAAGGAGGTCTGACAAAATTGTTTCCCTCCACTGACATCTGCTGCAGTGATGTGATTATATGGGAGGCTTGATGGCTTCTTTCAGGTAGCTCAGACAATTTAAACAAAAATAGTTAATAAATAGATGTCATGCTGTCACTTCGATTTCTAGAGGGCTTTGGTTCTTTGGGAGCCTCATAGATGGAGATTAGTTCATGGAAGTCAATATACTCTGAATAATATATTACATTTCTATTGCAGTAAATGACCAAAGCATAAACAACTAGAGAGCCAGCATTTAGGGAGCAGGAGCTGTGTGTGTTCCTGGACTCCAGTTCTGAAGGGAGAATTACTCTGCATATGGGTTTTTTTCCTCTTATTGAAGCAGTTTAAGACCTAAGCAGGCTCAAAAGACTATATTTGCAAAATAAGACTGTAATATTTCTTCAAAACTTTAGGTAGTGTCAGTTCTACTTTTTGCTTCTGCAGTTGGAGTGCTTCAGTTTTATCTGAATTGAGTCTTGTCTCCATCCTAGTCCCATACATGGATCTACATCCTCAGTCACAGCACAGTGTATGGAGCTGAGTTACTAGGAAAACAGTTCTTCTGTAACACTATTAATGGTTTTCAAGCATGCAACAGTAAACTATATAAAATATTTAATTAGGAGCTCCAAACTTTCAAGGAAGTTTCAGTTTTTAATTCTTTAATGCTTTTGGAAATCAGTCCTGCTGAAATTTTCATAAGGAGCACAGCACTGTCAACAGTAAACTGTACTTTTAGCAGTACTGCTCTGTCCGTATTTTTCACTAGATGGTTATTTTTTAAGAAGATAAATGTGTTATTGGCAGTACGTTGGAAGGCTAATATGGCCTACAAAGCAGGTTAACAGTATCCAAGGTAAATTACATTAATACAGTCTGAGTTCTTAAAGCCCTCAGAGTCTACAATAAACTGGATGTATCAATGGCTAGAACTAGCAGAAATAGTGTTGTAATTATTGTATTCCTTTTCACTTATTTGGATGTCCATTTCTATGTAATTTCCTGCCTTGGCGACTGTGTTATGAAGCATTTCTCTCTATCGTGAAATGTTGCTTTAGAGTCACTTGTAGTTAATTTCTTGTGAAACTTTCAAATAAGTATTTCTCCTTAACAACAAAGTAGGTAATCTTGACACTATATATTTAGGGATTATTCTGAAAAATAAAGAAATTTAAAAAATACATTTTCCAAATTTACAGTGCATACATTTTACATTTTTTTAAAAAGTGTCTGAAATACTACATTGAAAAGTGAAATTAAAAAAGCAGGAAATAAATTCTGTTTTGCCCAATATCCCATGGAGGATGGAGAATATCTCTTGGGGAACTGTTCCTTCTCTAGTGAATTTGAAAACTTGTGGTTTGAATTTCCTTCTCTTGTTAATCTAAGCACTGGAAGTGTCAGTGCTTGTGCACAATATTAGGAGTGTAACAGTGCAACACTATTTTTCTGTGATTTTTTTCTTAAGTTTCCCCATTGCTATTAATGTTCTTTCTGCTTTTTAGATATACATCTCCTTTCTTCCTCCTCCACTTCCTTGGTTCTTTTTGACTCTTCAGCTCCAAAACATACTATTTTGGTACATATCAAAGTTATATTTTTTTATTATTTTTTTTCTTTAGTATGTTTTACAAGATAGATATGAATGATAACTTTCTTATTTTCAGCCTTTGTTATTGGTTTGGTGGGTTTTCTTTTACTATTTTCGTATGTGATTCATAATAGGGAGGAAATTGTTTCCAAGTCACACAAAGAATGGATTAAGAGTCTTGTTGGTTCTGTGTAAAGAAAATCTCTCTCTCTCTGTATTTTTCTGACACACCATTCCTGTGTTTTATCTTCCAGCAGCCAGATTGACAGATGCAAAAGTGAAACCTTACATCGTTGCATTTATTTTTCTCCCAAAGTATTTCAGATATCTTTCTAACTAAATGTCAGGAGTATGTCATTCCAAAGGGTATGACCTAAAATTTTACTGGACAATTAATTGGGTAGTTATATTTTTTGATAGCATTAACATAGCTATTGTTTATATTTTCTAAAAATAAAGAAAATCAGACATGGTTCAAATTTCAATTGTTATTTACTCATTCACTTCCCCATAGTTTTGAGTTACAGTAAGTTTTAATTGTATGAAGCTCATTAAGACTTTCTAATTCTGGTAATTTCTGATATGGAACATACAACAAAGAAGTTGAAGCAAATATTAGCCTTTCTGAAGTCAGTGGGAGTTTGTATTTTCATTTCAGTAGGCTAATATTCACAGTGTCTGTTAACAAGTATTGTCTCACTTTTTAAACTGTAAGTTCATGTGTCTGTTGAGTTCATTCATGATTTTGCTCTGGAGAGCATTCAAAAACAACACTGCAAATTAAATATTTTTTTCAATAAATGCATTTGTTTTGCCTGTTTTTGTAGTTCTCACACTTTTGAGAGAAATGCAAATGTAAGAATGTCTCTATAAGAAAAGATACCTTTATATTGCTTTAGCTTGCCAAATGTGATTAAATTTTGAAAACCGTCAATTAATAGATATTTTAAGCAAGTTGATTGATTTTTCAATCATTATGAATATAAATCTTAAAACAGTTCTCCTAAATGAACAAAACTTCTTCCCATTAAACCAAGATTTCAGTAATCTTAGTTGATACTGATGGGAAGCCTCGTTAGGAAGACAGCACTATTGCTGTGTCCCATCCATATCGTTGAATCAAATACATTATGGAGAACTATTTATCTGACTTGAAAAATTAGGAATAAAATACTATCAAGCATTATTTTTAAAGCTTTGGAATCATATTTTACCTATTATCTCTGTTGTGCGTTATATACTCTAGGTAGTAGACCAAAAAAGGGCTTTTGTATTGTTGTGATAATACAAGTGAGTGATTTAGCTAACAAAAAATAAAAATTTCCAACCATTATTGTTTCCACAGAGGAAGATAAATATGGTCTTTACTCCAATTTGTTGTTCAAGTATTTTCTCGCAGAGGGAGTTGTCTGTGGACATGAATTGTTTGTTGCTTCTGCTAAAGAGCATCCTGACAACATCTTAAAGGTAAAGAAGATTCAAAGCTTTTGACAAGTAAAGCTGCAGTCTCTTGATGAATTTAAATACATTTTAAAGTGTATGTATTGTGTAGTAAGAAATTAATTAATCTTGGTGATTCATAAGAATGTGTTGTGAAGTGCAGGAGTATTTACACTAGCCAGATTTGGGAATTGAATTTAGCTCACTAGCCTCTGTCTATGGACAATGGAGTAAGATCCTCCCAAGGCCAAATCAAGCTAGGAGCCTACTTATCCTTTATTTTGGTTATGGATGAAAACTTGTGGAGATATTTATTGTCACTTCTTATAGAAAAGAAGAAAATCATGTAACATCTTTACTACTTCCTTTACACATACTTTCATTCTGACTGTCTTTTTTGTACTAAGAAACATGGTCACCTTTGGATCAGATCGTATAGAAAGGTTCCTTTCAGACTTCAGTGAGCTTCTAATCAAACACTGATGGTTTCCATTGTGAGGAAATAATATAAGGAAAAAAGCCTAATCAACACTGCAAAAAATGCTGAAGTGTGAGGATAATCTTACAAAATTTCATTAAATATTTTATGTCTTTCCAAGGCTGCTTTTTTCTAGTATCAAAAGTAACATATAATTTGCTGATTACTTCTGCATCAAATGAAGTCTGTCTATTTCCTTAAGAGTCTTCAGAGACTATTTCTGGACAAATTGATTATTTTTCTTTTTTCCTACCTAGTGATGGTAGATTCTATGCCTTATCTATTCAATATTATCTTCAGTATTCAGGAAAAAGTATATTCTTAATGAAATTATATGGTTGTGGTTATAAAAAATCTAATAATTTTTTATGATCTTGAATCTAAAGAGGGTTCATTTAGGGGTGAAGTTTCTATCTTTTGTTCTTGTGGTTTAGAATATAGCCTAAACAAATAGGTTAGAATTTGATTGTGAAGTAAGAATGGCATAAGAATGTGGTATATTTTACAGAATATTTGTTTTTAAATAACTGACAATCAAGTCATTGACTCTCTGATCATGCAATACATTATAATTACATTGTTTTTCTCATAAAAATTAAATTATTCAGATGAATCTTTTTATTGCATTGCATTAAAATTTCTTAAAACAGAGTAGCTAACATACATTTTATTCTTCTTTCATTCACCTTTGAATCAATTGATCATGGCATGTCATATTTTTTCTATTCTTTATGCTTTTGCAAGTTTATCAACAGACATTGTTACGTACATCTATCCTTCTTGTACCAGTTTGAGTTTCTGGTCACTTAGTTCCATGTGACTTATTGAGGTCTGTTGTCTGATTTGGAATAAATTTTCCTTCTTCCTTTTCAGGGATAGATACTAGGTAATAACACTGCATTCCTCTGTTGTGACTCCAGAGTGGTGTTACTGTAAGAGCTTATAAATGGATGGACAATATTACTACGGGAAAGTTGAAGAAAACATAATTTTTTCTTGTTTTCTTCTTCTGTTTGTGTGTTTATATATCCAACAGTACTCTTGGCTATTTTTTTCTATTCTTACTTTGACTATTCAACACTTCCTTTGCTTAACAGACAAGGCACAGTAGAGTTGATTTCTCTGATTTGTATTGCTGTCTTGAAATTGCTTCAGTGAAGTAACCCTATAATATGCTAGGCATCAATCTAGAAAATTACATACTTTCACACTTGGAAAGCTTAGGCACTTCTGGAAATGCCAATATGTGTTACCTATGAAACTCTATTGCCTTGCCTGGAAAAAGTTGATCTAAGGCTGGCATTGGCCACAGTTAGATCTCCAAAGCACAGAAGTAGAGGAGTTTGCCCTACACATGCTTCACTTAACTTTTAAAAGAAAGGACCTTCAAGTGTGTCAAGAAGTCCTCTCCTGTCATAATAATGAGCTGTTTGGGGTTTGGATGTCTCCACCAAGTCAGGATTTTAATATAACATATCTGATAGTTGAATAACATTGTATTTTATTTACTGAGATTTGTAATTAATTTCTTTTCAGGATCTAATTGGACTGTATTCCTTTCTGGAAAGGCAACATAGATATGGTACATACCAATCTGAATTATACATTTTATGCTTGGTTTTTATTTTTAAAAATTCAAGTATGGATTCAATATATTCTATAGCTAGTGTTCTAATTAACTGGTGTTTTACATAAAGGCAGTTCCTTAACTGCCTTATGTCCATATTGTGTGGTCAGTCTATTTATACATTCAGTTCTCTGCTGAGATGCCATAATTGCCCTATTCTAATTTTATGATGTGATTGGAAGTTTCTTGAACCTATAACCGAGACAAATATTGCTGGTAGTGGGAAGGGGAAAAGACATTCTTATAGACCATAATTATCTTGAAATTGTGTATAACTAAAAGACAAGCAGAGGATAAAAAGCCCTGATCAGCTGCCTAAGATATATTATATTACCACCCACCAATTTATCCATCATCCTTTGAAAACATATTCATGCCTTTTGTAGTCAAAGCTCCTTCAGGAAATTGGCATTAAGATGTAATGCTGAAAAATTATACACCTCTGGTAAAACCTACAGAACTACATACATGCTGGTTTTTAGAAAGTATTTTAAACATTTGAGAGCATTTCTGTTCAATCTCTGTTCAACAAAAGGCAAATTTTTACTATTAGGACATAAATACTAGGAATAGTATAGAATATAAGAAATAGTATGATATGCTTCTGTGATCAATCATAAAATAAAACTGATTGCATTGGTAAATGGAAAACTAATTCAATAATAAAACTGAAGGAAACATTCTATTTTAACATTCTGTTTTCGGCACCATACCTTATTAAGTTTAGACCACCAATTATGAAAGGCTGTAATGTGCTAAAGCTTAAAAACAAGGAGAAACTATAAACTAGAGAGGTTTTTTTTTTCTTGTGTCTATTTCCATAACTTCAATGTGTTTAGTGGCTATATTTTTTTTATAATTCAGCATTCTAAAGTTAGTGCCAGCTACTTAGAAGTTGCATATAGCATGTGTGTTTGAGTATGAAACATACAAATTTGAGTATATGGTTATATTCATTACAGAGGAAGTCTTAACTTAAATATTGTTACGCTTTTTGGAAGAAACAGCAAGTAAGGGGGTTGAATATTTCCTTGAACATCACTGTAGCCAAAATTAGAACAGGCTTGCATCCATTCCAAGTTAGGCTGAGTACCAGTCTGTCTTGTGAAAGCCATGAAAATACAGTAAATATGTAACAGTTTAGGTCTTTACTCCCATTCTCCTTGTTAGTGCCAAGGTATCGTTTCAGTCTTAAAAAGCAAACAAACAAACAAAAAAACCCCACCTGTATCTGTGGTGGCTGCATTTCTATATTTCTCGCTTTTCCTACTTTGGATTTGGCATTAAAGTTCTAAAATTGCCTAAACTGCCTATATAAGAATTTTTTTTGCCTTTTTTCCTAATTTTGTTGTCTAGACGTTGGGGGAGGAACTGATTCTCACAAGTTTTCATGAGAAAAAATTGGATTATATTTGTCAGTTATGAGCTCATCTTGACATTATAGAGTGCTCTCTGTTAAGTTGCTTTTACCATGGAACCTTTGCAAAGTTTGTCTCAAGTGAAAGACTTACTGGTCATTATATGTGCTGGGAAACACAAAACAACATCTCCTGAAGCCCAACACTCTCCTTGTGGCACCCTGGCCAGTGTTACCTCAATGACCATTCCACTGGGAACCTGGAAGCCTGAGGTAGAAGGTCCAGAACTGCTTTCTAGAGCTGCATCTGTTATTCTCCTGTGGAAAAGTTGAAGAACGCTCTGTGCAATTGCTGCATTCCTATGGAATTTCCATTTTCAAGCTGGAATTTTATTACAGGATACTTCTGGACTCTGTTGAGATCGCCTTTTGAAGGCTCTCTTACAAGAAGAGAAGATAAAGATCACATCCTTCAAGCAAAAAAAGAAATTACTTTGACATAGTCTATGAGCCTGCTGCTTAAGGTGGTGATGCTTTTCCTTAGAAGGAAATGCATTCCCCAAAATTCTACGCCTAAGCAAATCCTTTAGACTTACCATACTAAGGCATGAAGTGGTATTGACCTTGTATGTCTGGTGTCATTGTACTTCCAAGTTTGAAAATGAACAATGCGCAAACAGTTTGCTCTCTGTAGAGAGCTACTCTCTACACTGAAGATTCTCTTGAGTAGTAAAGCCCTTAGCGTGCCCATGTGTCAGATATGCAGCTTTGCTGTGTTTGCTGGATGTATCCTGAAGTCAAGTCAGTCAGGACAAACCACACTAGTGGTCTAGGGAACAACAGTGACGGGGAAATATGCACCATCACTTGGTGAGGAAGCTGGGAGGTGCCTTCAGAGAAGTATAATTGTTTACTAAAAAAAACAGTCGGGACAAGATCAAGAAAATCCTCCAGGAACAAGTTTTTTAAAAATTCCTACCAAGCTGAAAAGATCTCTAAAACAAAAGTGAAAGTGTATTGTAAATATGACATTTTGTTTATGTATGTCATCTGGAAAACACTGAAAAAATTCTACCTCCAACAAGCTGGTTGTACTGAGTGGACCTGAAGAAGAGAAAGTGAACACTTACTTTTTTCCCACTGAAAAGATGAATGCAGGATGAATGTAGCAAAATGTACTTTTGTTATTTCCAGGATTATTTAAAATAACAACAGCAATAAACAACCCACTGAGCTTCAGTGTTGTATTACTGTGTACGCAAACAATGTCTTGAAAGAAAGCATGGCTGTCTATATGGACTTTTTTATTACAGCAAAATACATTCAACCATGATGCTTACATTTTCCCCTCATAGATATGACTCTAAAACATTGTTTTGTCAAAAGGAAGAATGCAAACCTGGAGGAATTATCAGGCTGGTGAGCAGGACTTTCCAAGCTACCATTTTCAAAGAGTGCCAATCTAACTCCTTCCTGTCTCTTCACTTTCTGGTGCCCTGAAACAAGCAGAGTAAGGTGTTTTTTATTTCATCTGACATTTGTAAATGCTTCATAAAGAAATTAAAAGAATAACAACTTGAAAGGTAAAAATATTCTTATTATCTTTTTTTCCAATTGTATTTTCAAAATACATTAGCTTGTTGCAGTGATTCAGCTGCTGCACGCTGTTAAATGTTGTCACTTAATACACAGAAATCTGATTATGATTACAGCACTAGTTAACTTTCCTACCACATTTTATCTCTATTTCTGAAATAAAGATAGCCTTGTGGCACAAGGAAGAGGGTTGAAGCCAACCCTGGCAGCTGTCTCAGAGTTTAAAAGTTTGAAAAATCTAATTTCTTTATTATATGGCTCTTACTCATCTATTTACTTTTCTTGCTTGCATGTTGGGTAAACGGATTATCTGTTTTACATTTTTCTATATTAAAATGCAGATATTTTAATTATATTTTAATATAGTTTTCTAAGCTACAAAACTGTTATAAAATTGACAGGGAAGTTGTATGGATGTGAAAGAGAGTGCTGAAAAAAAAATAATTGCTTCTGTTTAGAAAGAATGAAATCCTTTTAAGCAGTACCCACGCTGGGAACTCTCTAAAGTATAAAGCTTAGTCTTTGTAGAAAGTTCAGACCAATCTAATAAAAAAATTTTTCAGAATGAGAGGAAATAAATGTTTGGCTTAAATTTCAGGTTTCCTGTCTACCAATCCTTGGCTGTTTATTAGGATATTTTCTTTCATGATCTTAGTTTTGAAATTATGTTTGTTTTTAAACAGAGATCTTACTTAGCCTGTTTAATATATCAGGAAAGTGTGGTAGCTTAAATAAAACAAATGTTTAGGCTTCAGTGTTCACAAATAATTATTTTACAAATAACCTTGGTAACTTTGTAGAATTGATTTGCTGAGTTAGGGAACTATTGCTTATAGTACTAATCTTTAAAAGTGTTGACAAATAATGTTGTTATTATTAAATCTCTTTAGGCCAGTGCAGCAGAATTTACAGAATTTTGGACAAGGACACTCATTTTTATTTAGTTTCTTCCCATTACCTTTTTTAGTATGTCATTCTCTTTTTTGTTATATTTATCTTTTACTTAATTAAGCATTCATGAACTGACTCAGAAAGGGATACAAAAAAGAAAAATATAATCTAATCTTCTCATATGCATTCCTGGGTTTCAGTGTTGTGAAATGGAGCCATAGAGCAAGGAAGTTATAGCAAAAGAATCCTGTGACTTGACTGTAGGGTTTACTTCTGTGTATGTGAAGTAGAGAATATGTTTTCACAGGTTAAAAAAGAATCCCTCTTAGAGTACTTTGAATTAAACTTATTTATTTTATAAAACAGAGGACTATTACTTTCCTCATCTCTTCACACAATTCTCATTTACGCTGGGTTGACATCCATTTGGTCCTTTTGAAAGTCAAAGAAAACTTTTTGTAGAACAGCCTTACCTGGAGATGGAAATAAATTGTTGCACAAGGGCCACTGAAAGGAGAAAAATTCTGTATCCAGTCATTTGTGTTCTTTAACAATAGACCTTGTCTTCACAAGTGTTTACAATCAAAATAGAATCCTCCCCCCTTTTGGGAGTAGGGCCCTTTAAACTGACATTTATATAATACATTATTGAAAAGAAAATATTTACCCTTCCTGACTTACCATCTGGTGTCCTTTAAATACTAAAAATTAACATAATGAAAAAGAGCCTTAAATTCATGTGAGTTTAAACTATTTAAAAATCATTGCAATTAGAGATCAACAGTGAATCGTACTCCCTTTAATATTTTTTTATTTCACGTTTCTTTAATCACACCTGTGACAATATTGCATTGCAAAATAGTTGCACAAAAACATGTGAACAACATATTTATTGATACATAAATAGATAATGTTTAAAATTCTTAAGTGCTATTAATTATACAGTTATTGAAATCCATAAGGATCAAAGGATTTTATATAAGAGGGATTTCACATACAGCTTGGATTATGTTGCTAAATAATAGCACAGTAGTACTTCTTTAGCATTGTAAAATAGCTTAGAGAGGAGTATGATGCCTATAGTTGGTGTAATGCATTGGTAATTAAGAGGGTGTGAGGTTAAGCTTCATTAACTGCTGTGGGATTGTATCTTGGATTTTATTATCCCCTAGAGAACATAAGAAGTGAGAGAGGTCAAACTGTTAGAATCTGATTTTGCTTCATGCATCTGCCAAAACAAGGCAAGCGAAGCAACGTGGCAGCAAACACGGAAAGACCTGGATTGCTGGCAGATATGGGTTGTACACCATTTTATTACAAAGATAAGAGATTTATTAGTGAAGTAAATTATTTCATGTTTGCAATAAAACCTTCATAAGCTTGGTTTGCAGGAAACAAAATTATTTTAATTGCATTGTCATTTAGAATTAGTGCTTTAGAAAAACTTTTTTTTTTTTCAAAATTTCTTGTTTTAAAACAGCAACAAACTTCCTTCTCTCTTTTTTCCTTCCGACTACATCTCACTCTAGCCACAGACGAATGCCCCAGCCAAACCACACTTAATAACTTTAGCACTTGTCTGCCTTTTTATATATTCATGCTGCATAGCAAAGACTTTAGTTGACCCCAAGAAGTGTTGTATATTTTCTTTTTTTTATTATTTATTTTAACTAATGCACTGCTACATGCTTTGTTTTTTTTATATACCCTATGAGAGATTTGGGTCTTTTTAGCCTGGGAGAATGTAACAGTTCTCAGGAGTTGACACACTGATGCCACAAAATTGTCAGTCCCAAAGCTTTTCAAAGCTATATGATGTGGAAGCTGAGATATTTTTAAGTAGAAATACATTAAATAGAGATATTATAGGCTGATAAATCAATTTTTGTTTTCTTAGTCTTTTGTTGAAATAACAAACACTTATATTTACAAATTCTGGACGAAATTTTGGAAGCAACTTTTAAACTTTTTAATAATAGTATAGTCTTTTGAAATTCTGATTTTGCTTCTAAGAATATAAATTTATTTAATCCTTAACAGACTCACAATCCCAAATCCTTTTTTACATTATGATAATTTCAGCAGAATTTAAGTGCTTTTTATCTATGGTAGAGAAGTAGAGTTCTCAAACGTAGTGATTTAGTAAGACTGCTAGAAACTAGTGTCTTTGTTTCTCATCTTGTAATGAATCTGGAAGAAAGGGATTTGTGCTAAAGCCCTACTCTGAATCTCCCACACACAGATATTTTGAGGAGAAGCTCAGGCTTAGCCATCTTCAAATGTCACTCATAGAAACCATGTCCTCCACTGCTTGCTGTATACTGTTTTCAGTTCAATTTTTGGGTAGCTGTGCCAGAAGCCTGTGTTTTGTGGCTAGTTTGGCTGCTGTTCTGCTTCATCTTTCCATAAATCTTAATTTTCCTTCTGTTTTTAAGAATAATCTGAGAACTGATGAGTAATTTGTAATTTGTGCACAGTAATGAAACCTTTCATGACATTGAAGAGTTGTGAAGTTATATCCAGCTTATGACAACTGGAGACTTTCTCACTTAGGTTCTTCTCAGGCATGGTCAGGTTTGGAAAGAGCTATTTCCTTGAAACAAAATCTAGTTAAAAAAGATTTTTGAAAATTATGGGCTGGCATGTATGAGTCAGTACATCCTAAGGAAAAACAACATTCACGATCCCCAGTGTATTCTGTGTAGTCTTTTACCAGGGTAGTGCATGTTGGCTTCTACTCAACATAGACATACCTTCAAACAATAACTACCTTCAAACAGTAACCATGTGTTTCACCCCTGTTTCATTCAGTTTAGTGTAAATGGGAGGGAACAAGGGGAAGCAGAAGCTGGGGTAATAGTGATAAAGTTAGGATGCAAACTTGAAAGTAAACAGTCTTTATTCGTTCTGTTCATTAATCTTTATCTAAAATGTGCTCAAATTACAGATATTCTCAGACCATGAATAGTATTGTAATTTTTTTTTCCTGTTTGTACTTAAGTACAACATCTTGGAATATATTTAACCAAGTTAATATAAGAGGTGGAGCTCAAGCAGTTGGTCCTCAAAATACCATTCAACTCCAAAGGCAGACTGCGTTTTCCAGATTGCAGCTGAATTATGTACGAAGCCTCCCAAGAGGCCATAAAGTTCACAACCATCACATGCAAGGATATGATTCAGGATATGTTTGCCTTAGAGAAAAGTGTTTGTTGGGATAGAAAATTATATGTCTGTGAGACCTAATAGTCCCAGAAATGTCTTAAATCTCAGTGCATCATGTGAACATGTTTCTTGGATAGGGATAAGAACATGGTACATCTGAGAAACATATTCTTCAACTAAGCGTGGTAGTTATTAGGTAAATGCATTTTGGAAGAGGAACAGAGAAATAAGAGTTGCTCTTGATATGAGAGACTTCTTCAAGTGCTCCTGGATCCTTCTGTGGGGCAGCAAGGGACAAGACAGCATAAAACAGACCTAAGCTGATGCATATGCTGACTGCCATGGTAGTGACTCACAGGTTTTCTCATGTTGCTTTGTGTGAATTTAGTCATGTTTAAACAACTGCTTTATAATGTTAGGTTTTTTTCTTATATCCAAATAAAACCTCTTTATTATGTCAGAAGTTAAAAGTAAACTATATTGGCAAAAAAGGCTATTTCGGATGGTTTTCATCTCTGGAGGCCAGAATCTTTATCAGCTTCAGGTGAAACCATTTTTTCCTTGATCTCTTAATCTGCTTCATTCTGAACAACAGCTAAGGCATACCACAGTGCCTAATTGTGTTGCACTGATAGTGTGTTGGTCTCTGATTGTTTTGGACTGAGCATCTCGGGTGTCAACAGCCAGTGGTTGTAATGCCTCCCTTCCACACAGTGCCACGTAGGAAGGTTTTGTTCTGTGTTTGACTGCAAAGCAGGAACTTTTTTCAGTGTTACATGAGGGTATTGAAGTAGCTTGTACTTTATCAGTAATACTTGGAGAACCTCTCACCCCTTATTATCTTGATGTCTGTTCTATTTTAGCATCAAATACAGTCTCTGTGTAAAACATACATCATCTGTGATTATATAAAAGCAAATGTATATAGCTAAATGTCTCTATCTCAGATTTGGTTTTGCCAATAATTATATAATAACAATGAACCGGTAGTACAAGTGACAGTCATTTGCAGTGATTTTAGAGGAGAAAAATATTAAATAGCTTTAAGAAAATATTGGTGCTGTTTTACTCTTTACTTACAGTAATCCAGAACGGATTCACTTGAACTTCCGTTGTCTTCTTTCTATGTGTGTCTGTTTGTACCATGTCTGCCTACATAAAGCCATGAACATCACTTAGACGTTTATGGTCAGCATCAGCTCTGCCTGTGTCCAGTGTTTCATATGTATCCTGTACTTTGATCAAGATTCTTGTAAAGTTTTCAAATTTAGGGTTTTTGTGTCTTCACACCTTATACCTTGTAACAGAGAGACTGACTAGCTCTATATATTTTTACCATTGAGACCACAGCTCAGTTCTCTCTAAAGGGTCTTTGCTTAGTGAAAACTTAGTTTTTAAGTAAGTCTAGATCTGCAACTTACATAGATGGGTGATTAAGTTGGGTCAGAAAATTTGGTTACACTTATTCCTCTAGTAGATGTAGAAGCCAATGCATAAATTCTGAGTACTGTGCTTGACATCTACCCAGTGCTGTTTACTTTTTCAGCAGTGCAACAAAGGTAGAAAGCAGAAAGATTGGAAAAAACCATTGTTCCTAATCTAAGTCTAAGTCAAAGCTGAAGTTCTGGCTTTGTGGAACAATTAAATCCACCTGTGCACAATGTTTTGGTTTTGTTTTGTTTTGTTTTTTAAAAATGCCAGAAACGTTTGCATTAGAAACTTTTTTAAAATTCCAGAATTAAATATTTGCCCCTTCCTTTTACTCCCTTGTTTGTGTTCATGAGGTATCTGTCATCAGTAAATATCATGTCTAACAGCAGAAGAGAAAATGCAAACCATCCTGTTACTGTTTTCAGCCTGTGTCTGTAGGCTGTTGTGGTCTGTTGAATACTTTTGAAAGATTTATAGAAGCTAACAAAGAAAACTCACTGTGTCGGGAACTTACCTATTCTCAGAAATAGAATACTTTTGATCAACCTTTAAAGGAAGATTTATAAATAAGGAATATAGATGCTGCTTAAGATGTGTTGTTTGTGTAGATTATACAATGTGGTGTTTCCATTCTTCATATTTGTATAAATTTTTTTTCCCATAATAATTGCATAGTTTTTTTCACACTCGCTGTTAGTAGAAGCCAACCCCTCAGAAGTTATTTTAATCAAGTTTTGTTACAGATTTTACAACTGCCCATTATATTAAGGTAACTGTATTAGCTAACTTTTGAGGGGGGGATAAAAATCTGAACTGACATTTCTGCTGTAGATAACTGACATTCTTTTGCTCTCCACCCGTAGGAACTTCCAGCGCCTTTGCTTGATGATACCTGTAGAAATGAATTGGGAGAAGAAGCAACAGCTGTTAAGTCTGAAGATTTTCAGGATTCTATGAAAATAGCCTGGCGCTACCAAAATTTACCAAAAATTGAGGTAATCAGTATTTCATACTGTTTTTCCTCTTGCAGTCAAAATATTGCTAATGGATGGTGTTACAGGATTCCCTCCCGAGGGTAAATTGTCATATGCCACTATATTTTTTGATACAGAGAGAAAGGAATTTAAGAGTTTGCAGCAACTGGTAAACTTACTATAGACAATAATAATTTTAAAGTAAAAAAATTAAAGTTCTATGGGATTTTTCAATGAGTGTTATTAAATTGAGTTATTAAATTGAGAATAATTTGGTCACTCACAAACTTTGCCCAAATTTAGTTGTACACAAATTACTTAAGTAGGTTTAATCAACAGTACTTACACGATCTCTGTAGTGAAAGTACTGTTGACCTGCTTATCCATGTGCATAACAACTAAAGTAAGCTCTTGAGATTGTATCAGCTTCTCTGTCACTAGAAACTAATCACTGTGCAGGGAGAGTATAAGAAACAAGCCCAGTGGTCACTCTTTCAGAGTTTACAGTTGTTAGTGTTTTGCAAATAATATGTCTCCCGTGGCTGGTGACTTACTCATTTAATCCAGTGGCACAATCAACCTTTAATAGAATTACAGCATTTTTGACTATCCAGAACAAAAAACTTGTTTTGTCTCTACATTTTAGCCTACATTTATAAATTCTAGTTTAGATGTAGTCATAACTGCCTAGTAAGTTCTGTTGTATTCTTAAAAAACATAATTGGAATGTGACAAAATGATCTTACAAGGCTTGGCATGTTTGGTTTTCTGTGAAATTGCACAGACATGGCTGTGTAGTTGTGTCAGAAAAGACTTATATATGGTGACATGCCAAATGCAGCAGCCTCCAGGGTAATCATATAATGTTATCAATTTTATTATTGTGGACCTTGCTATGCCACTCTGAACCATCCCCAAAATAATTTGTCTTGTTTAAAATCTAGCAGAATTCCTCATACATAGATATGGAAACAATTGCATGTTGTTAACAAACAGTGTCCTGATGTTTCTTTCAAAATAGAAAATCATATAAATAATCCAGTTAGGTGTGAACTCAACTTCTCTAATTTCATAGAAGTAAACACTTCTTCCACTAATATAATATTTCTCTACAATGCATAATGTACTTGTCCTCAATTATTGAAATTTGATTATCCAAGACAGAATAAAATAGTCCATCTTTTGTGGGGTGTTTCCCTTATTATCATTGTCACTTTCTGAACTGGATGCTTATCATCCTGAATAGTTGAGGTACAATATTTTTTATGTATAAGTTCAATTTATTTAAAAAATTAGAAATTGCAAATAAAAGTCTAATTCTTAAGCTATCTATACCTAAAATTCCTCTAATTAGTGAAAAATCATTTTGAAATTGATATTTTTCAATATTTTATAACACATTTCTAAAATTTTGGTGCTGTGTTAAATTAATTTGATTGGTGAATGTAATGCATTGAGTAAAATCTGATGTTGCCTGGATGTTTAATACACTTAGTACTATCATTTAATTAACAACTTTGGTTGTGATTTATTCTTTAAATATTCTTTTGGCAAAAAAAAACCAACCATTGAATAAAGTTTCAAGGCATATTTTCCAAACTGATTGAACTAATAAACTAGTGCATTTTCAAAAGCTACTGTCAAATAGTTTCAAGTGTGAAAGAGAGAAAATAGCTTTGCTTTCAACTAGAACTCTAAACTTATTAGCAGAAAACTTTTCCATCCAATATCTGGCTTTACGTGAAGTAAGAATGCTGAGTAAAAGCTGTCTTTGTGGTACTCTTGATGCCTAATTTGGTTTTTATTTCTAAGTAATAAAAGAGATTTTCATTACTCTTCATAAATATCACAGTTTCTCTTTTCATAGTCATATACCTTGTATGTCAGAAAAAGACAGAAGCTTTATAAGAAATCTGTCAGAGTAACAGGTCACGTTGTGCTTGACGTGCCTTGGCCAGTTTGTTACTTCCATCTGTATCAGAGGTTAATTTCATTTAAACTTTGGAGTATATGGATAGCCTATTTTGCAATGCAAGAGTGTGGTTTGTTTCTTTTTTTTTTTCTTTTTTTTTTTTTTGCATGAACTGCTTATGTTCTTGGGGCAATATATAAACTGTCACAGCATGAAATCAATTTTCTGCCTTGATTCATCCTAAATCTGAGATTTCTAGCACATTAGTATTGCAATTAGAAACATTAACAGCAGACGGTAGCATAAAAGCACTCTCTGCTCACTGACAATGTAGTGTATTTCTCCTTGTGCAAAATAGGGATCCAGGAAAGAACAGGCTTGAGCCTCCAGTCCACTAATAAATTTATCAGATCAAACTTAAGAGGAATGGAAAGTCTCTGCTTCGTACTCTCCATGGTCATTCTGCTAAGGCAGATTATTCATGCTTACTTGATTCAGGTAGGCTTTTTGCAAGCTTCCCTGCTAAGCCTGGGAATGCACTACATTGAGGGCTATTCATAGGCTTCTGACATAGACCGAGCTTTTATTGCATGGTGTTTTATTATAGCCAAATCCTAGTCTCCACCCAGTTTGTAGGCACTGTGCTTATTCTTTTGAATCAAGAGAGGTTATCACCTACCTTAATCCATGCAGCAGGGTGGATTAAGGACACCAATGTGCCTCAGGATTCTCAAAGAGGATCCTGGAAACTTCTTGTTTCTTCTTTTTTGCTGTCTTTACTAAACTCTATTGGGCCTCAGTAAGGATTTGCATCTGAAATGGGCAACCTGGAGCTTTTCTCAATGAAGACATCAGATCAAAGTTCAGTTAGTCAAGGCCTTTCTAAAACATTAAGGGGGCTTGGAAGTACACAATAAAAAGATGAGCTCTGGCAGAGATTGCAGTAAAAACATTCTGATCTGTAATCCGGATAAAGAATAGATTATAGGCCAAAGAACAGCCCCTGTTTAAATTGCTTTCAGAATCCTCATTTTAAATAAAGTTACATTTACATTAAAAATATTTAGATTTTGATAGATTGTTACATTTGGTTGGACTTCCTTCTTTAAAAATTGGATGCTGATAAATAAATTGGAACACTGACTTAGAGAATGTAGTTTTGTCTTTTTTTGAGTAAAACTGATATCCTATTCTGACTAGATATACACAAGCAATTCTGTGGGTTTTTTAATTAAAAAGTAATTATTTGTTTTAAAGAAAAGTTTAGGGTTTGTTTGGTTATTCTATTGGTTTTGTAGGAAATATATTGTATTATTGTATCTATATTTATATTTTCTGATAACTGACCAAGGTTAACATCCATTAATCAAATAATTTCAAAATGTTTACTCTACATCACATTATTCTAATTAATCAGAACAGTTTAATATTTTTTTTGTAATCTGAAGCATGATAATAAAATTGTAGAAATACATAACATGATTTATTTCAGAAAGCTAGCTATAAATACATGGCCATGTCTGGCATGTCTATACTCTTTCTCTTTTTACTGCTGTAGTATTTATTTTATTAGCAAGAACAAGGTTTATGAAAATCACAAGTGTTCTGTAATAATTGCAGTTGGAACTAAATAATTTGTTGCTCAACACACAAAAAATTATTGGGATCTCATTGTTGTCATAATTCAGTATACCTATCATCATTCCTGTAGATGAAATTGGAACAGAAGTTGTTTGAAAGAATTCTCATTGCATACACACGAAACCCTGCTCAACTTTCAGGCAGCAGATAAAATGAATATATTTGCCTGCTTAAAAGAAAAATCCTTTTATAGAACATTTTAAGTTGTTACAGAACCTACTGAGAAACTGGGGTCATTTCTAGTCACTTTTCAAAACTAATTCCATGCTTTTAAGTATAAACAAAATAACATTTCGTTTTATCTACCAATCCAAACTTCTCTTCAGAACAACCTTTAAAAGGCATTGTGTTCTGCAGTGTGAATATGTCTTCAACATCACTCTTACTTTCATCTCTTATCTTTTCTGTCTCACCTGTTGAGATATTTCATTTTATTTAAATACTTTATCACTTAATATGCGAGGTGGCTCTTGGCTTTTATGGGGGATTCAGCTTATCAGTAAGCTTTGGAGTTGGGAGATAGAAAGATGACTTTAAAAGATTTTTGCACATTCCTTCATTGTACAACGCACACTTTGGATGCAGTCCAGGCTTAGGGTAGTTGTCCTCAAAATAAACTAGTAGGTGATCTTTCTTTTGACCTGCAAACCTTTAAAAGTCTAGGATCCAGCACTTTTCTTGATCCAGGCATCATACCACTTAGAAATATTGTGGTTTTGATTGATACTTGTATTACAGAATTTGTTTGGTTATTCTAAATGACCTTTATTTTACCTCAGAGGAGTTAGAACAGTGGATGAGAGATAATCTGATCAGGAGCACAGTGGTGTTTGTGCCATAACCTAAGGATAATTTTCATATTGCTTTGGTAATCTATTACTCCTTTACAGTGTGTACTTTAAAAAATACTAGTTTCTTTCAAGCGTATTGCTAGTTAATTATTTTCTTTTGACAGGTAATAATTTAATAGGTTATTGTAAATCAGTATTGTTTTTTCCACAGGCCAGCCCAATGACATCTACAAAGTTTGGCCATTATTATGATATTTCTAAAACAATGTCTCCAGAACTGTGTCAGTCCATAAAATGGCACAGTTTTTACCTTCCTGAAGAATTATCTTTACAACCTAAAATGAAAACATGGTAAGTTGCAATACCACATGCTTCTGTTGTGTGTTCAAATTTTGTCTGCATATTAGCAGTAAAGGATATTTTTCCATCTACACTTGCTGTGAAAAAATCTTGTAGCCACACATGGCTCACAAGCAGTTCAGCGGTGGTTCTCGTGTCAGTGCTACATGCCATGACTGGCAGCAAAGCTACTGTGTCAGAGAGACAGCTCAGTCTCCTGACTGCTCTGTGGAGGAGGAGGAGCTGTGGGAGGAAGCAAGTTGGCAGGGGCGATGAAGGCAGACATTACTAGGACAGCCTAGGACACAGCTGCATGTTCAGTCCAGCCTTACTGACAGCTGAGTGTGGGGACTGGAGAAAACTATTACAATCTGTCTGTGAACTACTCCCTGAGCACTGCGTCCCATCAGCTTTTGGAGATGTATGAGTCAGGTGGCTATCAGTATTAGGACAATATCCATACAATTTTTAGGGCTAAGAAGACAGGGCATCCTTGACCTACATAGCTTAGAATGCTATATCAGATTAGTTTAGTGTGTGACTTTTACTTCTTACATCCTACAGCTTCACCTAAGGAAAATACAAAATACTGTGAATAAAATTACAATCACGAATTATGTCTTACACAACACCCCTAATTCCAGAGAAAATCATAAACTCTTTTCTGAATGAATAACTTAAAATATTTTATGTCTGTCTATTAATGAATTAAGGAAGACCAAGAGAAAATGAGTGACAGTAGCAAAGACTCATATAAGCCTGTAGCACACATGTCCATTGTGTCTTTCTTGGAGACATTTCAAGTCAAGTCAAACATCAAATACGGGCTAGCAATCTCTTTGTTCAGCCCAGTCACTTTTTATGTAATAGCTAGTTTTATATATTGTAGGGTATAGGGACAACTCCTGGAAGTAGTAGTACAGTATGCTTTATTGTGATTGATTTTCGTTATGGTACAGTCAAATATAGAAACGGAGAGTTATGAAAGAAGTGCAGTATGAGGCGCCTTTCTTAGAGCTCTAGAAAAGCAAAAGCCAGATCTCTTTGTAATTTGTTTCTGTGATCAAATGTCCCTGTTTTGTAAAGTAAATTCTTGTGATGTTGTAAAAGAAAAAAATACACTTTCAGGAGAAAGCAGAGAATTTATATTTTATTCTTTCTATAGTAAATATTTGAACCAACTTTTTTTTTTTTTCCCCTCTTAATACTTATCCTGAGCAATGGGTATCTTTATTGCAGTCATAATGTCAAATTTGGAAAAAAGTGGAAGAAATAATTTCATGCAGATTAGATAATAGAATTATGATTCAAGAAGATTTCAGTTGGTTAATCTGGAATAAACTACATAGAGTTCAGTGAAGACATGCCAAATATCATACTAGTAGGAATAATGAATTGAACAAATAAAATAGTCTGGCAGGTCTCTAGAAGAAGATCTGGGATTATAAAGTAGCTTGGACACAAAATATATTAGCAGTGTTGAGAGATTAATGCTACTGAAAAGCATCATTTAAAAAACATGGAGGTGATAAACTGGGATTTAGTGTGGAAGACATGCAAAGTACTTCTGTTCTGCTCAGCCATAATGAGACTGGCAAGTTTTTGATAGCATCCTTCACAAAAACTCTGGATCACTTAGAGAAGGTTGTGAAGATAGCTATACATCTAGAACTAGGATGTATGGCCCGTGACAGAAGAATAAAAGTTCTTAGACAAATCTAAGCAGAGTCTTGAAGTACATTAAAAACTGACATACAGAGGGTAGGTAACTGTTGTCTGCTGAAGGAAAGACAAGCAGTGATGGGGTACAGTAAACTCTAGACGTAAAAGTGCAGGCTGGAAGTAAAGAGATATTTTTCTAATGATTAGCACGAGAAAAAGTTGCCTTGCAGACACAGGTTGGGAGTATTGTAGAATCTCCATCACCGAAAATTTTTGAAGACAAGTTAGGTAAATATCTGTCAGAGATGGTTTAGACGTAGTTCATCTTGCCTTGGGGCAAGAAGATAGACTACCTGACCTCTTGAGGTCCTTTTCATCCCTTTCTTCTGTGGTTCTTTAATACATATTAGTTACAGTGTATTAAATCCAATACTAGGTATGAATGTTACCAATTATTTCACTGCTCTCAAAACGTTTATGCTTTTACAGAAACCCAACAGGCTTGTACTGTATTTCTTACAAATATCACGATGAAATTCTGAAGGAAACATTCCTTTCTCAAGGAATGAAAAGAAGCTCACAATCCTGTCAGGATGATTTCATTAAAGAAAGTTTATAAAAGGCAGAGGGAAAGGATATTATTTTGTTTTACATTACTGTTTGGAAAATCAGTACAGTGCTTCTGGCTTCTAAAGCTAACTTCAGTATATTATAGAGTAGTAAAAATTTCTGTTCTCTTGATTAACTAGACAATGATTTGAAAGAAAGTAGTATGATAGTCACAGTTAACCCTTCCAGCAGAAGTCAACAATTTATATTAGACCTCATCTCTGATTGCCTGAAAGTCCCACTGAGAGCTTGAGGTAATCTCTTTTACTCTGTGTTACACTGAACTAGGAGCATGGACTCTTCTCTTCTTTGGAAAGGGATGGGGAACAAGAACAATCCTTTTTTCTCCTTTCCTTTCACCAGTCAGGGATGTAACAATAAAAAACAGATTATGCAGTTAAAGCAGAAAATATACAAGAAAAGTAATGTGCCACATTTTCCGGTACAGCTTACACTCTCCTGACAGAAACAGTGAGTATAGTGAACATACCTTTTACAGTCCCTGGAAAAACAGTGACACATCTTTTCATAAGCAAGGTCCTTTGTTGTAATGTTTTGTGGAATAAGAACCATCTACTTGTAAAAAAAACCCAAATCATCTTGGTGCTTCTAATTCTCCAGCATCACATTAAGAAACCTATTTTATTTAAACTGTTTGTCAGTGAGTGAACTGTTTCTGTAATTGTAGCTGATGTCTATTGCAAGATGATTACAGTGCTTCCCTTGCAGGATCAGAGATGTAGAGGCTTTATATGGGCTGGAACCTCTTGGCCCTTTTTATAAATCAATGTATATCTATACATATGTCCCTCTCTTCCCATCCACACAAGCAATTGGCTTCTTTACAGACTTGCAAAGAAAGGAGATTCTTTGATTAGACAGAACTAAGTTATTGACTAGCCTTTTACTTTGCAATTAAAGATCAGAATTGAAGGTTATATACAAAATCTGTTCACCTTAAAGTTTGGATCAATCTTTCTTTTCTTTCCTGTGTCTTTGCACACGTGTGTGTGTGTGTATCTGCTTTTTTGATGGAAGGAGATGAGTAGTACTGTGTTTGCTCTCCTTTCTGTAGTTGTGGTACCTGGTGGCTAAATTAGATTAGTGGGTCCCCTTTTGGATAATCACTGAAGATGGGCAGAAGTTAATTGTCCCATGATAAACATTAATTGAAAACAGATTGGGAAGTCTGTTCTCCTAAAGGAAGTAGTAAATGCAACTGAGTGTTTGGTGCCAAAAGAAGGCATAAACCTCCTCTTTCTTATCTCATTATTTTTTATGTTAGGGAAGGGCAGTTATGTCCTGGCCCTAGTGCTAGGACCAGGTTAATGGTGTTGGGCAGCTGACAGCAACTGTGTTCCAGTTGGTGTTGCTAGGCTATTCTGGTGTCCTTTTCCTTGCATCGCTAAAGCTGGTACATAACAGGAAGGCAGAAATATCCTGTGTGATACCTCTGTGTATCACAGAAAAGGCTTATTTTCTACCCCTCTACTTCTATCCTTGTTGTTCAGTTGCAATTACCAAAAGAGAAAGTTTGATAATCAATGGAACTAAAATAATTAAGCTGTAGTTTTTCAATAATACTTGTAATTTGTACCTTAAGAATGTATGTGCTTCTGAAAAAGAAAAAAATTATCTAGAGTCTAGATTTACCGATAAATTTAGATAAAACAGGTTTAACTGTCTTGCCTAATGGGATCTCCTTATACATAATAAGGCTATTTGTCATGCCCTTGATAACCTAACCTTTGTTAACTGCTTAGAAACTATCAACAGAGAAGTCAGAGGCTCTGTTGTAACCAGGATACCTTCTTGCCAGCTCCTGCTTTATCCATTACTAAATTGCTAAACAAAAAAAAGAGTAAAGAAAGAATTGTTTAAACTCATTATCAGAATTAAGTGATGTTTAGTAACAAAGCCAAAAAAAGACCAGAAATTAGAAAATAAGAAATATCTTATTTCCTTTCTTAAATATTATGACAAACATTGCCAGAAGGGTAACGCAACTTCTTTTTATAAGTAGTGTTTCCACAATATTTTTCATGTCCTTATTTACATAGCATTTTTCAAATTCAAGCCATTAGTATTTTAGCAAGAAGTAGAAGAGCACCTGCTTTTACATTTTACATAAATCTATATGCATTATATTATTTTCTTTAATTCTTTCTTTGCTGCAGATCTTTTTCTAATGGATTAATTGAAGATCTCTTTTATTTGTTTGGTTTAATTTTGGTACCCTTTAATTCTGCTTATGCTGTATGTATTTCATTCTTTTATCCACTAACTTAAAAGCAAGTTAGTAACAAATCAGGAACTGGCAAGTATTGTGATTGCAGTATATTCTCTGGCATCCCTTTTGCAACTAAACACTAGGGAAGTTATTGGCTTCATAAGTGAAAATGTACTCTTTTCTGTTTGAGATGCTCTTTTTTGTATAGCAAGGCAAACTTTCACATGTTAAATATCATGTTGAAATTATATATTGCCAGTTATGTTCAGCTGTGAATTTCGTAGATAGTATTAAATTGTTAAGGTACATCAGTTTAACATCAGTAGCCTTCTAGGGTACTAGATCTGAAAACAAACAGTTTAATTTTGAAAATCTCTTATTTATATCTGAGAAAAATCATCTGTTAGTGTTTTCTGACATTGAATATTTCAAAACTAAAAATTATTATGACTATATGACTTTTTTGATTGTGGATGTTTATAACTTAAATATATCATTGGGGGATTGGGTTGATAATATTTTCTTGAAGGAAATGTAGAATTCTGAGTTAAAGCAGTGGTGTAAGAGATATTTGCAACTCTTAAGTGCTTCTCAGAAAAGTTATCTTCTCTCCCGTGCAAAAGTATGAGAGCAAGTTTATTTAGTTTTATTTAAGTATTCATTAGTACAATACATTTCAATAACAGTTTTGGCTCTTAATAAAGTTATGGGAATAGTTTCATTAATGTTTGGACCAGGGATCTTACAAGGTCCCTTCCAACCTGGGCTGTTATCAGACCAGACATATAAAATGATTGGAGAAAGTAAGAATATTTTTAGAGGCAAAATTTTCAAAATAGCCTGTTTTTTCCCCAAGAAGTAAACACAAAGGTTTGAATCTACAACTCTTGGTGGTAGTTAGTGAGACTAGAAGGAAAAAAAAAGATAGAAGGGCTTAAACTCTTCCTGAAGTTAGGAACCTACATCAAGTCCAAACACACAAGCCAGTATGCAAGATTAGGACCTTCTGTCCTTTGAATATGTTAGCCTGTGGACTGGAGATAATCTGATGAAGTGCTTTGGACTTGCAGGAACTGGACCTTCTAAGACTTTGACAAGATGATTTGCTGAACTTTCATGTGGTTTTAAGTCTCCTTAAATCCATTTTTAGCCACCAGTTTGGGTTTTTTTATTTTATGTTTATGATTTTAGCTTTCACTAAATATCTGAGTACTGAACTAGTTAACATGAAGCAATCACAACTACCTATAATGTCAACTTTATTTAAAGAGGTTTGGGTTTTTTCTTCTATGACTTTTTTTTTTCTATATGAGACTTTCATACTGAAAGCTGCATCTTCTTATATTTCTTCTTAATACACCTGTTAGAGACATATCAGAGAGTATTAAAATGTGTTACTAAACTATTTTTTCTTACCAACAGTGCTATGAACAGTGCTTACAGAAAGCTGCTTCAGTCCATTCAGAGGATCATTTACCATGAAGGGTTTGATGGCTCTGATCCCCAGGTACTGCAGACCCTCATACTCTTCTATAATCCTGTAACTAATGTTGTTCTCTGAATTTTCAAGTGTGGCACAAGAAGATCTTGGACAAAGTAACAAGGAACAAGCTGTTTCTAAGCATTACTAAAGTAAACAAGAAAAATAAATAGTGGTTCATGTTTTAATGTGCTTTTGGAGTTTTTACCTGTTACAGATATGTAGACCATGTGAGAAAGAACTGTAAGCCAGCATTAGTAAAGTGCATATTCTGTGCAATTAGCTAATAAATGGATTGCCAAATATGATGTAATTGAGCAAAACACATTTTCCCCTACGGTATTTTTTCAAACTATTGCTTTAGCAATAGTGTGTTCAAAACTCTTCAGATTGAACATTTAATCTTAAACTTTCAGATTTTTTCAATGTTGTTTTAACTGGAGTGGAGTGAAATTTTTAATTAATTAAATGGTGTGCATCTTTATGTAGTTAGCATTGAAACACAAGTAAAGAAGTAAGAATGCTATTTCAACTTACAAATCAAAACAGCTTACCAGACTTGTCATAAATCATACTGTGGGTAATCAAAAGCATTTTAAACATGACAACATACACTGAAAGCCCCTTTCTAATCTGAGCAGTGCCCTATCTATTATTCTTTGTCATATTCAGTAATATGTGAGTCCTCTGGAGTTGATGGAAATAAAATAATAAATTCTATGCATTGATGCTTAATTGATATGTAATTATTGTTGTACAATAGAAAAGTTACTACAGTAGAAGTTAATTAGTATAGATGCTGGAGAGCCTCAAAGAATATAATACAAGGCTTTGTACTATTACCAGTTGAATATATTAGAAATCATTTTTGCAGTGAAGATGATGTTGGAATGGCTGCTTTCGTGTCTAACAGTATGTTTTAGAAATGTTACCTGCACAGAACACTTGTGTGTAAATTCGGGTTATTTGTGCTCAGTGTTTAGTCTCTGCTGAGATTTATGGGAGAGCTTGTCTTCCCTTTGGTGGCAGTGCCAGTCTGGAGAAGTAAATTGGTCCCTGACAGGCACCTCTCCCCACTCGCAGTGGTAGCCATGGCAACAGTCATGTCATCCTACCCACGGCACTGCGCGCAGAGATAGATGCTCCTCCCGCGCCGTGACAGGTCCTGTGGAAGCCCGAGAGCTTGTCAGCTGCAAAGAGCAGCGCTGAGTGAAACAAACACCCTGCCAACCTTCAGCCAGCAAACAACCCCCTACTACAGAGATTAGGCTGGTGTTTCTTATTTTTCTTTATATATTCCTGAATATATTTTTCTATATGTAGAAGAATGTGAAGGTTGGTCAGAGCCAATGTTTTTGGGTTTTTTGCTTTCAAGCAGGGAAAAATTAAACAGCATGGATAGCTATTTTCTGTACTTGTTCATTTTTTCAAGATGTCTTACTAGTGTCAGTAAAGCAAAACCAGAAATTTTAACTCAGATTAATTTAAAAGTAGATGTTTACTAAATGACATATATGAGTTTCCGAGGTGAAGCTTTAAAAGTCAGAAAAAGAGCACTTTTTCAGTCCAGTTTATCCATCTAGAAAGCCATTAGCACCAGCTTAGTTGTTTCTATTTCAAGAAGGATAATGCATATGATTTCCTGGAATGGTTTCTGTTACTTTCTTTTAAGGTTCCTCTTTTCCTCATGCATCATCTTTCTTTGTACATTCAAATTTTGTACATTTAGAAGCATTATATAATATGCACTTCTTAAAAATATGTTCAGAGTTGAATGTAATTATGGCCTAAGAACATTATAAAATACTAAAATAAGTCCAGAGTTGAATGTAATTATGGCCTTGGATCTTTTTATCTTCCTTATCTATGAGAAAGTCACCTCTCTGCTATTCCGTATCCTCTTCCATTTACTGAGCCTTCAGAAGTAGTTTTTAAGTAGCTAGATATGAAGATTGTAGAGTAAGGACCAGCCTGTACTCTTTGAGACCTGTGTCCTTTCCTGTATGTAATAATAATATAAGCTTCTGAGAACTTTGTGCATGTATGCTCTTCCGCCCCGAATAATCCTTTCTATTTTGGGTGGATCCTATCCGTGATGGCTTTCATGAATCTTGGAGGAAACTGCAAGGGCCAAAATGTAGCCAGGAGGTACTGAACTTTCAAGGGATTTACTTACTGACTTTAAGTAGGTCCATTAATCACTGTGAATGACAGAAGCTGATGCCATTAATGCTTCATTTTTTGTACTGTGAAGTATAATCCTTCCAAAATCTCTAGACTGTGGAGGTCTAGAAATGTGTTGCTTGTTGGATCTGGATTCAAATAAAAGGTTTAAGCTGCCTTGTAAAATTTTCAGGTATTTTTGGCTACTTTCATATCAATACGCCAGTGATACTTACCACTCCTTTTTACCTGTCTTTGAAGAGGAGTCTGGAGAAAAGTGAGCGGAATGTGACCCACCCCAGCTGACAGAGGCTTGACACAATTAGGAAAATTAGTGAAAACTACCGTTAGAGATTTAGTAGACCTCTGATAAAATGGTCAGACATCTCTAGGACCTAGTATGATTAGTTAACATCAGTATAGTGTGACCATCTGTTGTTGGCTGTCATAGATTAATATTTCTTGACTGTCCTGCATGACTTGGTAGGTCTTGGGACAATAATTCCTGTTTGAGGTATTAGGCTACAGAAAAGTTTGGTTGAAGTTAACCAAAGCAATTATCTATTTGTTTACACTGACTGGTGTGGCTTTGCCAAGATGATTTGGAAATTCAGGGTCTGAATGACGTATAACCTAGAAATACAAGCATCAGTTTTACATCTTTTCTAAAACCTCCTAGTAACTCTTTGCTGCTGATCATTGAGTATGAATCCTTTATAAATTGAGCATGGTTTTACATCATACAGAATAGCACTTGTTTGTTTCAGAATACGTTGGGGTTTTCATGTTTGACTACAGAGCTTTCATAGGCAACTATATTTTCTTAGCATTTCTCTAGTATACTTTGGAGCTCAAGTTGGGTGACTTTCACGGTAATAAAGTTGGAGGGGACTGGTTTTTTGTTTGCTTGGAGTTGGATTTTTTAATTCTTCATAATTGGAATTCTTGCTACAAGAGCAAACATTGTTACAAAAATTACATGAAAAAGGTAAAAACAAATCCAACCTTCCAAACTAGTTAGATTATAAAAGATCTAGTAGTATATCTACTAGATAGATGTTATGCTACTCCTTACTGCAGGCTTGTTGCAGAATATTAGACTTAATGCTTTTCTTCTGTTTCAGTCATGGAATAAGCTGTTTGTCAGGGCCTTGAGGGCCTGACAGAATTATACCAGTAGAAATTTTGTTACTGGCCAAAATAAATACATCTGATATTATTGGGTGTTCAAATAGCTTGATCTTTTGCAACTCTTATGATTTAATATTGTGCAACAAGCATCTGTCATCCTTTATCCACTAAGTGAACTGATACTCTAATACAGTTTTTTTCTCTTTTTGTATGTTGTTCTTATGGATGTTCTTCATAAGAAAAAGATACTTTTCTCATTTAAAAAGTTTCTTTAAGTTTCATGCGTGTTTGCTCTGAAATTTTGAAATACCAAAACACTTTCTCTGCATGGTCAATGTCCATTATTTTTGGATAAAATAGTTTTCTTTAATGTTTGATTTTGTACTATTGCTTAAACACATGTCAAGAAATGCATGAATCTGTTCTTATGGAAGTCACTAAAGAATATTAGACTAGCTTCTATTTTTCCCATTATTTTTAAAACTCTGAACATCTGAGCCTAACAAATATCATACAGAGAAGTCGGATTGTGTAGTGTTGTACTGTACTATTATCCTAACCTTCATACAGTAGTGTAAAAAGTTAACTTATACCTAAGTAAAGCCTAAAAGCCTGCAAAGCCTGAGACTAAGGAATCTGCCAGAGTTAAAACATGTATCACTTCCACAAAGACTGTAAGCAAATTGGCAGATGAGCTCACTGTGTAAGCTCTGAGAGTTGGATAAATGCAGAACCATGTGGTGCTAACTGTGTTTCACAACTCAGGCTCTGTCTACCCAATATGGAGAAAAAAGTATTTATAAGAGTAGCTTCTTGTCTTGTCAAAACGTTTCCTCTGGATTTCCAGAGCAGCTGTGCAATGTTTTGTGCTTGCTAGTTACTGTTCATTCCAGCTGGTTGGAAATTACTATCTACAATTTATCAAAGCACTTTGCTGTAAAGAAAAGTACCTGGAGGCTCTTACTTATCTAAACTAGTATTTTGTGTATATAAATATATAAAAGATGGCCTTTAAGTATGAATCCTGAACTCTAGAAATGTATCTTTGGTCACCATGTACAGGAAGTCTTTCTTTCAACGAGGGTGCTTATTGTCTCTCTCTCAGCTATTGATAGCAAATATACCTAAAATCCTTCTCAAAGATCACTAGGAAAGGTCACATCAAATAAGCAGAAATTAGATTTGTCATCATGAGAGATGACATTTTACTTTGCATGAACAAATTACAACTCTGGCTTCATAATCTACCCCTTCAGAAAAGGGGCTTTATCTCAGCTGTTGCCTCCATTGGATGCTCTTCTGCCAGTGTACTGCAAGGCAGCAGTCTTTAGGTAGGTAACACACGAGGCTTTTTAGGATTTTACATGTCACAGCAGCGTAGATTCTAGTACCCAGTAGCTAACTAAAGCAGATCCAGAAACACTCATGTCAAGGACTTTCAGGAAGGTGTAGTCTGTAAGAGACAATCTGCTGATGTCTCCATCAGACACTCTTTATCCATAGCTGTGGGTAAACCTTCCTTCATTAGTTGGAAGGAGTTGACAGGAATGTAGATGATACTTACAGAGACTTCTAAACTAGTGAAAGGGCCGTGCACTGGTGAGGTAGGCCACTGGCCTTGTTCATTTAGAAGTAGCAGAAAAAGTGAAACTGAAGCAAACAGAATAGTCAGCTTATGAAAGTAACATGGCAGAAAGTTGAAAATAGAGGGAAAAGTTGTGTTTTGTTACTCTCAAACCCTTGCAGCGGACCAGTTTGGAGCTGGGAGAAAAGATTCTTTTGCATGCTTTTTAAGGCAGTGATGAAAGAGAGAAAGGGCTTGAAAAATGATGGTAAAAAAGTTGGATTTTTTGTCAGAATATGCTTATATTTAGCTGGTTTAGAAATGCAAATTAGTAGTCTTCATTATTTCTGTGCTGTCTCTTATGCTTGTACTTGCTTATCTGACATAGCATGATATCCAGTCAGTGAAAAAACCACCATTCCATTTGTAATTTTTATAAGATCATCTGAGATTAAGCTATGATTACGTAAACTGTGTAATTATTGTGGATAAGAATTCTATAAATTGTATTCTTTTAAATACATTACATTACATTTTCCTCTTACTGTTTAAAAAATAACAAGTGGCGCTTTTTTTTTTTCAATAGAAAAAACAAAAGAATATTTTGCGGATAGGAATTCATAGTCTGGGTTCCATGTTGTGGGGTGATGACATCTGTAGCAGTGATACTCCTGAAGATGTTCACAGCCTTACGAAATTTCTGTATGTTCTCCGTGGCCTCCTCAGAAAATCTTTGTCAGCCTGCATCATCACAGTGCCTGCTCACCTTATCCAGGTAGGAATACTGTCTTTGCTGTATTTCATAGCTGACACATCAGTTAGCAAAAATGTAAAGTTTATGGTAAGAAATAAATGCAATTTTGGACATTTTGAAAGCTCTTTTTGTTCAAAGGGCAAAGTTAAAGCGTAACTTGATACAGTCAAGTTTTATATTGTGTCTATAATTTGTGGGACAGTTGTGCTGCAAAATCTACAGACATACAATTAAAACCATCTTAGATACAGTTATGTTTTATGTGGGTCTTAGTCTTTTTTGGAAAACTACCAAAATTTGAGAAACTGTAAAAAAGTAAAAGGAATCCTGCTGTTAATCTTTTTTTTTTCTTTTTTTTTAACACCATCCCTACATGCTTTCCCTTCAGAACACTGTTTAGAGTTTCAGTACAAGACATTTCAGTCCACCATCTTCATCTGTCATGCCCATTTTGATGATGCATGATCATGTTTTTAAAGCTAGGAATTGAAAGATACAGGTTTCAGGTTTACTCTTTAGTTCTAATATCCCCTTGTATTGGGACCAGGAGCAAAACACTTATGGCAATTTTCCCAACTGCAAAATCAGAAGCTGCTAACAGCACCTTTCCTGAGAGTATATGGAGACTTAACTGTATCTTCTGGAAATAAACTTTTTTAGCAAAAAGGAAAATGTAGGTAGTCTTTTTTTTTATGCAAGTGGTAATGTCACTTACAGAAGTAAAATTATTATTCACAATGAACAGAGAACCTATAATTTTAGATATTAAATTGATTTGTAGTAAAAAGGTACTGGATAAAACCTCATATTATGCAAAATATTTGCATAGTAGGTGAGTTTCTCATTAGATAAATCCTATCTTAGGTAAGTATATGACTCTCACTTATGTATTGTGTTTTGTAATGTTGTTTCACTACCTGCAAATATTATTTATCTAGATACCTGATGCACTTTAGTGCTTAAAAAATAAAGTAAGTTGATTTTCTAGTTTTAGCATTGCAGTCAAAAGTGTATGAATATATTCCTCTTGCAGTGCAAACCTCCATCTCCTTATTTAGCTATTTTTAAATATTAGGTGGCAGTTTGTCTTCAAAAAGATTTACAGTAAAATTTAAAGCAGTTAATAGAATTTATGAATGTAAAACTAGCATCCTTCTTTTTACACACTAGAATTACCTGTCAATAATTGGGACATACAGTCAGTTTCATTGTACTCTTTTTTGTATATTGTATCAATAAAAGGTATGATCATATTTTAGAGAAGTCCAGAAACATCTCCAAGAAACAAACTGAAGGATGAAGTTTTTTGTTTGATGCAAACTTACATGGGAAGTTGAATTTGGGTTTGTGTTTATAAATTCCATATAAATCAATTCCTATGGAGTTAGGGTTGAAATTCTATCTCATTTTTTAATATTTTTTTTTTATTTTAACAGAATTGTTTTATAGTAAGTGCTAGAATATTCTAAATAAAAAAAAAAAGAAACATTATTTCCAGAGTCTTTGCTTAGTAGCCTCAAACAAATGAGAGCATTAATTTTCTTTAAAATTGTTGAATTTCAAGTATCCTTCTTTAAGCGCTAAACTATGGAGAAAACTGTCATTAGGAGGAGCAAAGCTGCTGAGGGTTCCTTATACCCCACATTACTCAGTTCCCAGAGCCCTGCTGTGTAGTTGTTCCACTCTCCAAGAAGCCTGTTAAAGAGCCCCTGAGAGCATGTGTACAGCCCTCCATGTTAATAGTTAATTGGTGAGGATGGCAAGATGAGAGGACAGCCGAACATGTGGTCTCTCAGGCTCAAGCCGTAGACAGACCTTTAGTTATAATAACAGCAGCTGCTCACATTCTCACAACCCAGCTACTCACCATACTGTTGCTGAGGTTTCTTGCTGGATTAAAAAAGTAAAGAAAATATCTTTTCTCTCCAAGAGAAAGAGAGAGAGGGATTTTTTTTTTCCAAGTGCATTTCTGTATATGTATTTAATTTGATCAGTGTAAGTTCTAGCATATGCTTTCTCTGTTGAATGTTAATGTCAGTACACTGAAGACATAGAAAATGTGCACTATTTTTATGAAGATGTAGTAAATTCCACATTTATTCCCTGAACTACTGTTTCTGTATTTTCTATGTTCTTTTGCCTCCCAACTGTATTAATTCAGTGGTCTACAAGTAAATTCTTCACATGAATAATTTCTGTGAAGGTAAATAAAAGTTCAAAATCACATTTTAATCAAGATTTTGTCTGCATAACGTATACGGAAAAATAGTTTCATTTTTACCTGCTTTGTCTTGAAAAAATAGATTTTTAGTAGTGATTCATACCCTATCTTGTCTCTGTCATCCCCCAGTACTAGTTACTCTAGTGAAGAAGAAATAAAACTCACAACTGGTAGTACTGATTTTCAACAGGGACGATACCTTTCCAACCCAGACTACTTATATTTTTTATATGTAGTATATGAATATGTAACATACATATGTAATATGTATCTCAAATATATTTATATATTTTATACATATAGTTTGGGGTTGGTTTCTTTTATATATTTTGTTAAATACGTCACATGTTGTACTGTGGGAGGGAATTCCAGAAATGAAGTGTACCTGCTTTTTTTCTTTTTCAGAAAGTTTAATTTTATCCTTACTTTTCATGAATTACATCTTTGTTCTTGGCTGGCGAAACAATAAGATGAGGCTCCCTGGTTTATCTTTTATGTATTCTGATTTTTTTTTTTTATTTTTCCTCATGCTGCCTCTTTAATCTGTTTTAAACAGTCATTTTCTTTTAATCATATTTTTCTTGGTTAGAGTAACATAATACAATAATGCTATTATTATTTGTTCACTTTTCCTACATTCTAATATCTGTTTTCTCTCTTTGATGGCTACTGAACATTAAACAGTGATTTTGTTCTTGGTGCTTTTCCCTCTGTGATACACATCCACCAATGTGGCTCTTTTATTATTCCAGCTATTCATTATCTTGGATTTAATAACTTTGAATTGCATTTATCCAAAGCTGATGCTCATTCACCGTTTGATGGGACACTGAATGTCTTCACAGTCTTCTGTGAGGCTATATTTTGTTAAAAGACGCAAATTTACAAAAAATCTATTTGCATACAGAGTTTTTCTGAATAATTTAAAGAAACTGTAGTCCACTAAAGAACACAGATTCTTTGTGTTTTATTGATGAAACTTCTAGTGCAAACAGTGCATGAAGAAAAAGGGAAGTTCTCTTTTCTTAACCACAGAAATAGGAATACATTATTCTGGAAGAGGATTTCAGGAAAATGACACTAAAAACTTATTCAATTATGAATTTTATTCAGATGATGTGTGACAAGTTTTACTTGATTGATATTTTCTACCAATTGAACATACTCTTATCTTACACTGTCTGTCAGGTAATAAATATTGAGATCCTTACGAGTATGATTAAAATAGTTGATGGAAGGTTATTTTTCAAGTCTTTCTACTGCTTATTGAAAATGCATTGTGCCTATGAAATCAGATGGTGCATTTGAAAAAGGAAAATTACTTCCATTTTTAAAATCCAGCACTGATTAAGGAGGGCAGACTGAAGAGAGATTTCATTTGTTGTTACACTTTCCAAATTTAAGGAATATTATAAAAACAAATAAGGACTCTTCTTCTGTATGTTGATAATCTGTGCATTTTAGTACCAGATTTTAAAGAAAAAAACCTTTTTGTGCTACGGAGTGTGACTTAAAGGACTTTAATGTCACTGTTTTATCCTTCCAAAAGCCCTAAATTAGAATTTAAAATATTTTCCTATTTTATTTTCTTCTTTTTTTTTAATTGCTAGAAATCATTGGTAAATCCAAAAACATCTTTCCCCCAAAATACTAAATAATGTTTGTAATTCTGTTGCTATTCTTCCCAATTTTGTATCAATTAAGTAGTAATTTTTTTAATAGATTATTATTTTCACTGGGAGAAAGTGTAACACTTTTATTAAAGCCATCCTTTATTTTTAACTTGAAGCTGTATTACTGGTAAGGACTAACAACCATATTAGTCAGCATGTACCAAGGGAAATTAATTGACTAATGAAAAGTCAGTATGAATAAGTCTTGCTACAGAACCTGTCCTCAGAGTCTGAAGTTCTGTTTAGCAAGGTATTTTCATTATTTCATCTGGTATGTATGTTAAAAAATTAATTTCCTACAATATTAATGTTTTGATGCTTTGAATTCACTGAAGTGCCTAAGTTACTGTATGTTGCAGTGTAGAAAAATTCAGAAACAAACCTTTTCACATCCATAGCTTTTTGTGTTCACACTGAGTAATTTGGCAGCTAAACTCGAAGTCGAGCAATAGAGTGCTTTAGAATCCATCGCTAATATAGGATTATAAGATGTGAACTCCTATAGCTTGTGAATTTCTCACAGTTTGAAATCTTTATTCCTATAACAAGAGCTAAGAGTGATTGCCTACCTTAGAACTCTAACTTCTGAGAGTTCACAAGTGTAAAATGCTGAATAACCTTCTAATGTTGGTAGCCGCTGCACACAGATTCGTATTGTATTTCTATCAAATGTCATGTAGTTTGTATATCATAGTTAAGCAAGCTTTTGAAATTCTCTGCAAAATAGAAACTATGAAGATGAAATGGTCTTTATGTTTTTCTATATTGGAGTTTTTTTGCTTGCTTTTAAATGTTGCATGCTGCTTTTTTATGTGTGTGAGAAGTGCGGTTTAACAGTCATACAAAGAAATACTGAGAATTATGAGTTTATGACAGGTATTCTTGGGTTATCCACATAGTTTTCAGATATGAATATTCTGGTTTGGATATTCTAGACATTCATAAAAGCATCTTTAAAATTATGATCAAGTATGAAGCTCAGAGAAGTATACGATTCAAAAGTTAAATTGTGGGACAGTAAGTAATTTTGTTTTCATTTTCTATTTGTTGAAAGTATTTTCTGATCAAGTTGCAGAAGAAATAGAAATATTCTTCTGCAACTGTTTCATAAAATAAGCTTATGGTTGCCAACAGGCTGTATTCTAGCTCTGCCACTTCTGATTTGGTGACAACTACGCATTTTAAAAACAAATACTATATATCTGAAGCATGTTTTTGTACCCACATGTTTTTTTGTCTTTTAACTGACTTAGCTAAATTACAGTGAACAGTCACATTGTGTGTTAAAATTGCACACCTAAGACAGCCTTCTCATTTTAATAAATTTTACTTTTTAGAAGGACAATATATAGACATCCTTATCACCATCTCATGAACACACTGTCTTTTAATCAAAAAAGTCACTTTTCCAAAATGAAAAAGTTAAACTTTTTAAAAGTTAATGTGCATATGCAACATTGCCATTTTATTTTACATTTTATGTATATAATCTGAATATACGCCTATGACAACTTTGAAAAATTAGGTAAAATTTAGAACTAAATCTTTCAACTGCAATATTAGACCTAAACAGTTAAATATCCCATCACAGTATGGAGATAGTCATCTGTTCAAGCATATGGAATCTTTTGGCTACTGGACTAAGTAGTTAATATAATGCCCAGTGTCCAGACATGGACACAACTGTTATGGAAGCAGAAGGGAAGAGGCTCATGTATTGAGCCCATTTGGACACTGATAAGTAAAGATTGGAAGAGTGACTTAAATAATGCAGGACAAAGTAGTTATCTGCTTTAAGCAAATAATTCTGTTAGAAAATGGAGGGTAGTATTCTTTTTCTGAAACAATATTATTTTTTTCCGCATAAGTACAAGTTCTTGAAAAAAATGCCCTGTGAGTCTAGCATTAAATATGGTATTTATGTGTTTTCTGTTGTATTTCAGAACAAAGAACAATAATATCGTATAAAAGTATTTTATATTTAAACTATTGCCTATATATTTTCTTAAATTATTTTCAAATAACTGAATATTGAATTTCTGTGCAGTGTTTGCTTAGAAACATTTTTATATGAACTTTTGGTGTTGCTTAAAAACCTTGAAATTTCAGAATCTAATTTTACATCTTTTTGTTTTGACCTACTCTATTAATTACAATTATAGTCATAATAAAAAGGAATACTGCATTTTTAATGATGTTTTTGTGCCTGTGTAGTTAAGCTTTAATGCTAGGGGGGGAAAGAAAAAAAAAAAAAAAAAAGATTAAATTAGCCTTGTAACCTCTTTCTCTTCCAGACTGATGATGGAAAATAAAAGCTCTTAGCCACAGAATGTAACACTTAGAATTAATATTTAATTAGACCAGCAAATTGTACACCGTGGCTGAAAGCTCCCAAAGAGTTGTTAGTGCCACAATTGACCTACAAGTTTAATAATAACTCACTTCTAGGAGCAAGTGCCAGTTCAGCATAGTGGAGCCACTGTAAGAAAGTCCTGTGAGATTAAAATCAGCAAACCAAATGGCAGGCGAGGATTCCTGGGATGGAGCCTTCTGGAAAGCTGGGAGCTGGAGTAGCTTTTCAGCCAGGATTCAGATGAGAACAGTGGGCAAAAAAAGCTGATCCCTCCTGTTCTGGGAGCTTCTGGTTGTAGGCCAAAATCCTAGAACAGATTTTTTTCTAAATGTTCTTACTGCAGCTATTAATTAATATCACCAATCAAGTAATGAATTACTTATCTTCGTCTTTTTAATTAAGTTTAATACAAATATTATCGATGAATTTTCTCGTCATGAATTTTACACATGGCACTTTTTTGGTATACGTGTAATTTAGTATGTTTGTGTTGCAGACTGTTTCATTTTATAGTATCTTACTGCTACATAAAAGGGTTCTTGTTATAGTGCGATATGACGAGCAGTTTATCATAATGTTGTGAAATATGTGAGTTAAATATAAAATTTGTATAAACTGTAAAATAGAATATTTTGAAGTTTAAATAGCTTAATCTTGCCTTTCATTTTATGAACAATTAAAATATAAAGCCAGTAGCTCTACTGTTAGATATCCATCTGAGCCTTGATTCTATGGCAAATTATTCTAGTTAAATAGGGCACCATAAGTTAAAAAATGTGCAAACACACAGCAACAGACTGAGGAAGGAACATTCTGCATTATTTATTGGCTAGATCCTAAATAATTAAAGAAATGCCTACTCATTAGTTAAAAATTAAAGCAGGTGAGAACCTTGCCAGCAGAGGGAGCAGTCATGTCTTTCCTTAGGTTCCCATCGTTTCCAGCCCACCCATCATTTCCACCCTACCTCTTCTTATTGCCCAGCCAGTTTCCCATCTGGACCTAGCTTTGCCAGCCTGCTCCTGATGACAGCCTATAATTTTATACTGAATAAGGGATTAGTTTTTTAAGTTATTTTATATTTCAGAATCTTGACGCTTGATTACCAACATCAGTTAGACGTTCCTTTTGATATTTTTTTACTGTTCATTGAAATAATAGTGGAGGATCTTTTTGGTCACCTGTGAATAAAATGTGATTCACTGTTTAAAGAATTAAAGTTGCAGCAATAATTAGCCTTCCTGAATTGGTAAGCAAACTGCAATGACATCTTTTTCAGGCAAAATGGCATTAAAAGGAACTCCTAAACCTTTTTCTTATAATGAATAATTTCCAGTGGAGTCATAGGATTTTAGTTAAGCCAGTTGGTCTCAAATACATTAATTTCAACAGTTTTGTTACGGCTCTTTTGTAATATGATTCTCATTCTTTCATTCTACTTTTGCATCTGTATTTTATACTACACTATAACTAACTTGTAGCATTGTTTTTGTGTTTAATTTTGTAAACAAATCTGTTTAAATGGTCATTTTATTTTTGCTATGATTAGAGACAAACAATACCATACAATGGTCCATAGATATGCTTTTATAACAATGAGACAGTCTCATTAATAAGGACCAGATAGTGTGTTCAGGGGAGATGCTGAGCTCGTCTCAGCCCAGATCTTGTACTAATTTCTTCCCAGCTCCTGACCCTTCACTGGAGAAGGGCTCGATGGGGCTTATTTCACCTACCCACTGCAGCAAGACCCATGCAGGAGCCCTGCACTCCAGAACCGTTCATAGTTGCACGCAGCCTGTGCTTTCAGCTACTGAATGCTAAGGAAATAGTCAGAAGAGAAAAGCATTGAACAGGGATTCAACTCAGAAAGTGTCACCTTTTAATACCCGATACATCTGTCATCTCTTTCAGCCAGATAATAATGGGATTTGCAGCACCCAGCTTTCTGGGCTTTGACTCCCACATCATCTTCATGATACCACCAAATACTTTCCTGGTACCCCAAGGCAACAGATGCAGCCTCCTAAACCAAGCCTCAAATAGAGGCAAGTAGGCAGAGCTTCAGCGAAAGGCTGAGTTTGGTTCCCAGCTCAATGTTGACTGCCTTGTGACTTTGGACAACTCACATGACATCTTTGTGCTTGTTATATGACTTGTAAATGAGGAATGCAGCACTTGCCTGTCTTTTGTAAAGCACTTGGAGATCAACAGATGGAAAGTTGGATTTAAACTACGTAGTCTTTGTTCTCACTTTTGTTTCTGTAGGCCTCAGCAGAAACTGTTATTGACTTGCTTGTTTTATCTGTATTGAGTCATCACTCGTTTCACTGTTGACCTTTTGGTCTTCCCTCCAAAGGCAAAACAGACGTACATACTTTCTATTTTGTAGGATGCCAAGGTTTGCTGGCATTAGATTCTTTTATAGCTCAAGTAATAGACAAGTCCAGGCCATCCTCCTTCAGTGAAGATCCAAAGATTTTTTTTTTTTTAGTGTGTGATATGTAGTTTCTATTTCTTGGCTGATTTTTTTTTTTCCTGAAAATTTATCCAGAATTTTGTAATTGAATATTGTGTCTGATGTCAATATCTGATATATTTGATAACAACATTGCAGAGTTCCCATAGCAGTGACAGTGTTTTAGGTGTAAGATAAGAAAACTATAGCTCAAATATTTTGCATTTTTAGGACACAAAAATACTAGTTCTAACTAGTTTCACAGTTGAAAGACTCTTGCGTTTATATAGACTATCAGAACAAACATTATTAAAAGCAACTTTAAGAGAACAACCAAAATCTGGAATTAGTACATCGTGTAACATATTGGCCAACAGATGCTTTGTTACTCCCTTCCCATTTTTACATGTTCGTTGCATCTAATTACCTGCTCGTGTCTTCGCTACGTGTCCTTTCTTTGCTTCTGTAACTTGTATAAAATTATTCAAAGATACTATTTGTTGCTTGAAATTAACTGATGTAATACAACATACATATAAACAAAACAACCAAAATAAATGCTTCTGTGAAGCCATATGAACAGATATTTATACTTAAGTTTTATTATAGTCAGTAAGGTTCTTCAAAGGTAAAAGAAGATGCCTAATTAGTCAGAATCCCTAAACATGGATTTCTCACCCTGAAGGCATTGTAGTTTGTAGAAAATCCTTGAAGTGCAGTTTTAGGATATCTGTCTTCCAGCAGACATCATGCTTGTATTCAGTTTTCTTGGGATATTGATACAGATTTCTACATATCAGAATTTGTTAATATATTGTTACTCGTCTTATATGTCAGTGGTCTGAGTGTGCATTCATTTTAGAATCAGAATTCAAAGTTCAGTTAGTAATTTGGTGTGTGCAAGTGCTGAGAACAGTGCTAATCAACTTGGAGTCAGAATGAGTATAGCATTTTATACTTTACAATCTTTGTTAATTATTGATATAACACATTTTGGCAGGGCCGTTATTAATCTTTTATTTTCAGGATTTGTGAATAATGAAAAAGTGCACAAACTGTATCTCTCTGTAAAGCTAGTACAAGGGCCTAATACCTAACTTCTTTTACCAAAATAAAATGTATGGGTAATTCTGGGATTTTTCTGAGCAGTAATTATTAACAAATGTTGATAAATATTTAAGCTATGTTTCTTAATATTAATAATTTATCTTCTTAATTTAAAATCCTTTGGAGATTAAGTAGTAATGGCAAGTGGTAAATATTTGTCTATTGTGAAGTTATTACCACATCATTGTTTGATAATATCTCAGAAAATATCAAGAATTGTTTCACCTATTTAATAACCATCCAGTGTTTTATTATAGTCCAGTGTGGCTGCCTGCATTACAGTACTAAGCTTACTTCAGCTTTATGACAGAATGTAACAGAAACAAAAAAGGCACAACCAGTTTTTGAGCTTTTTTTTTTTTAAATACACACACCAAAATTTGCATTGAGTTCATAAGGTTCATGTTCCTTTGCATGAACTTGTTTGCTGTTTATTATTGAGACGTTCTTTCAAATGAAGTGTCAAGATTACTGGATTTACCTGTTGGTAACAACACAAATTGTTGCTTAAAATAACAGTTTTACCTAGACTTGTGGGGAATATCTGAATTCATCTTTAAATTATGTGCTGTCATATGGAATGTGTGCAACTTACCATTTAAACTGAGTTTTTTGTCCCAGTGCTAGCAGGTTTTTTTGAAGTAGTTTGTTAGATAATGAAACTTGTTTGGGGATTCAATATATTAACTCTTAATTAAATGTTCAGTGATGGAATTAGATTACCAGAATGTAAAGGTACAGAAGTCAAATACAACCCTCTACCAAAATACAGGCCTAGTGTCTCTTTGATGAGAGACATAGTCTTAAAATACCTTGTTTTCAATTCAAGATATAAATCAGTATTAAAATTATGTTAATGTATTGATCAGAATACAAATGGAAATATATGAAGCCCATGTGATTCAAGAAGTTAATGTATTTATACAAGTGCTAGCTGGATCTCATTGTAGATCTTTAACATAACTCTCTTATTTTCCTTTTAAATTTTGAGATTTTTTTATATGTACTATGTAGAAAAGTTGAAGCCATTCTAAGAAAATTTTCCTTTCTGTGACTTGTGTTTACTTAATGCAGTGCAAGGACTGAGAATATAAATATTTTTATTATGTAAATTTTGTGAAGTTTTTAATTTCTTTAGAAACTGACAAACTAAAAATGGGAGGACATATCTCTGTATGTTAGGAAAATTTTGACAGAAAATCAGAGGAGAGCTAGAAATTAGAGCAGAGTAGAAAAGACAGATTTTTTTCCTAATATGGATTCCAGATGAACCAAGATTGATTTGATAAGTTGTAGTAATGATAAAATTGCGGTACATTAAGAACTCAATCCAGTAGAAACGCACAGTATTAATTTCAGTATGTAAGTTTGAGCGTACAGGCTATACATATATATCTGTTTGGGTAGAATACCATGCTTTATATGCAGACACAGAAGATGATACATTTTGAACTGCCTTATTTGTAAATAAGTATTTTTAAAAACACACAAATAATTACTTAAAGCTGTGTAGATTCTGCAAATAAATTAGTAGGACAAAGCAATCCTTTTCCATAATTGCCCTTCCCAAAAACTGGTTAAACATATATGTACATATCCAACTAGCTACATGGATTTTTCTTGAGACGGTGTTTTGAAAGTACACTTTGGTTGAGCTCAAATATTGCAAGTTTACTCTTAAAAGAAAATGTCTGTTTAAAACAGTGAGAACAAAGTAAGATATAGAATGGATGCCCAGCCCAGACTGCACAACAGGGTTGCTACCATGTTGTTAGAATAATTACATTTTGGCTGAACTGACTAATTTAGAAAAACTGCTGTACATCTAGCAAGACTGTAAACTTTCCAGGACTGGGTTGGGGTTTTTTATTATTATTTTTTAGTGTAATTTAAAACAATACCTCTTCTAGCTGCCAACAAACGCTTTCCCTGAATCTCCCCATTCCTGGCTTCCCTCCTAACCATGTCCTGGCTCATCTCCAGAGCTGCCAAGTTTATGCCAGAAGCAGGAGGTAGATTTGTATGGGGCTGGAGGAAGATCTGGAGCTCTGTTAAATTTTCAAGCCCAGATGGGGCAACATGATTTGTGTGTTTATGTCAGTATGCCATACATCACAACTATCTGTGTGCTGACGTCAGCTTTCATTGGACGTTAATGTGCTGAGCACTGCAAACTAGAAAATACATGATAGATACGGATCTATGGCAACAATGCCACATAAGCAAATGTCTGTTTGGTGTGGCGATTCACTGTGCAAAATATTTCCCAAGATACACTGCATTAAGCCAGAAGAATATTTTGACACACTTTAAAAACAAAAACGTAATCAACATGGGCAAACAGACTACAATTTAAGAAAGCAAACCTGTTCAGAAGAAGAGCCGAAACCAACATATTGAAGTATGTATCATTAGGGAAATACTGAATTGCTATCCGTCGCTTTAATCTTTCCAGAATTAAGACCAAATAGGAAAGATACGATTCTTGGGATTTGCAGGACTGTTAATGATGAGGATATCTTGCTGATGGTTGAGCATCTTTCTATCCACAGTTTTCAGAACCCATTGTTATCAAAACCGGCAAGCAAAAACGTTAATGGAGAGCAAATGTTTTTCCAAATGTTAAAATATTTTTTCTATACCCAGAGTTTAGGTTAGCTTCTAGAAGTCATCGGTGTTTATTTATTTATGTAACAATTTTGTATTTCTTGCTTATACAAGTAACATCCAGCAGCCTGCTGAAGAACTGGCAAAATACAGTAATTTTTGGTCAGTGATTTATAGAGGTCACTGGCTACTTCAGATTTATATTTATACTGTCTGTATCTGATTCCCCCTGTAGAATAATGTGACCAGAAGTTTCTGTTAAAATATAGTATACTGTCTTTCTTTTCCTAGAAGAGGAAAAAATTTGTGAGTCAGCTTTCATATTTCAGGGGTGGATATAATAACAAAGTTTAGGGATTGATGTGTAGGCAGCGTTCTTTTACCTCCAATGTTATTTCTCAGAAAGGAAACTCTGTAGTATAACACTATTTTATCATCATCTGTCATTAGACTTTGTAGGTAAAATTGAAGTTCCCCAATTCCATGGGGATAGATCATTTTGGCCTCTGTACAAGTAGCAGCTTTGAAAAGAGACCAGTCCCCAGGATTTAATGCCATCTGGTCCATAAGGTGGGGAAAGGAGGGGGTGCAAAGGTACCATGGGATCGGTGGATTTAGGCCTTGTATCCTGAGCAGATTGGACTGTGCAGGACAGGCCACAAGTTACTTTCTGTAGTGTTCAGAAAAGAAGAATTCAGATTATTCTTTGTTGGGAGTGGGAAATGTTCATCTTTCCCATCTGCTTCAAAGGCTTCTCTGTGTCTAGGAAATACACTGTTATTGAAATGTGGGTTCATGAAAGCAATTGGTGTATTGACCACCATTTTAATAAACCTGTATGTCAGTACAGTGCATAGCCTTTTCTAACATATCTAGGGATATTTCTCTTCTTTCTGCTCCTAAGAACTTTATAAATTGTGATTATCAATAGTTTACCAGTATTTAAATTGACCTTTCATAATGAGCGTCAATTGTATAGTTTATGAAAGAAGAGCAGAATGTACCAAATGCTTTAAAATTAATAAAAAATACAAAACTATGACTTGGAGCTACAGATATAATACTAATCTTGGAATGGGTATTTTGAGGTGATAGGTCTTGATACCCCTGAAAGTATGATGAATATAGCACCTACAGCCATCAAGAACAAGAGTATACCAGCTGTCCAGGCAGCTTTAAGATAACTACTTCTTATCTTAAAGAAATATTTTGCTTTTTAGCACAGATTTGTATCCTTTTTTTGCTCATTAAATACGGACATCATCAAAGCATTTAAGAAGATTTTATCCTGAGTTACCTCTGAGGATCTCTTTTGTGACCTTTGAATGTTGCTTTCTGCTATATAAAATTAAGTAAAGAAAACTGCGGAAAACAGCTTATTTAATGCATATGACAGCACATTGTTGCAGAAGATATAAGGCATCACTTATGAATCACAAATATATTGAGAAATGGTAATGCAACTTGAAGCTTTAGATTCATATGTTGTGTAGAGGGGAGCTTTTAGAAAGAAAAATACTGGAGAAAATGCTTTGGTTTTCCACATTGTTTGACTGGTGACCAAAATGAATAATTGTGTGGGTTGTGCTTGCTCAGAATACTAGAGGTGATATGCCTAAGTGTATTAAAAACCAAAGTTTCCAGAGCACAAACAAAAGCTGGACATCTGACTCACAGTAAAGTCAATGAGAGGGGCTTAACTGCCACGTAGCTTCTAAATATCTCTGATGAGAGCAAAAGCTTATATTATGAAGATTTAGGAAAATATTAATGTAGTGCTGAGTTAGCCCTTTTATGGCTTGTGCTTGTCAAATGTATGTTTTCTTTAGACAGAAATTTCAGGTCTTTTTTTTTTTTTTTTTTTAAAGAAAAAAGTCCTCTAATGTAATTTTTGAAGTATTGATGACCTATTTTTTCCCTGCAGTTTGTCATTGAGAAGACCAAGGCTTACTCAAGGAACATTAATTACCTTTTTCATCACATAGGATGTGTATTTTGTTTCCGTGTCTTACAGAATAAAGCAATTATGGAACGTGTAACAAACTTGTCAGATATAGTAGTTGGTCTTGAATCATTTATTGGCTCTGAGAGAGAAACCAATCCACTATACAAGGATTACCACGGTAAGTTCCATCTTTAGCAATGCAAAAAGTCTGCCCTGAGTATTTCTAGGGCACTTAGCGGCTTACCCTCCAATTGGGTATCTGCTATAAAGTAGCATTTGATTTCATTTTAGAATATACCTCTTAAATGCTTCTCCTTACTAACCAGTCTTGAGTTAGGAGGATTCTCAGTAAAGTGCATTAAGGCTGCAAAGGAAACATGGCAACTCCTTGCATGTTGTCAAGCCGTATTACTGAGGCATGGCTCAATCAGATGTACATCTCAACAGGCAGGCTTTGGGGAATTCACATGCAGAGGAGGCTTGGCAATCATCTGACCAGTGAGCTGAACTTGTCATGAAATCAATACTTTTGATCTGCCAAGTTTTAAATAGAGAACATGGAAAAACATATATTATATTAAGGTGAATAAACTGCTATAAATGATGTGCTATATAAACTTTTATATAAAAATAATGTTCTGTTTTTCAGCTTTAAGTTACGGCACTTACGCGTTTAAAGAAATTAATGTGGATATGTGTGGCATGTAAAATATGAAACTAATTTTGGTTAAAAGTCATGTAGCCTTTCAATTGGTTTATCTTCAAAATGTGTAACGGTGTTTAATCTTGCATTTTGTTTCCCAAAGATTTTTTTTAGCTGTTGCAGCCAAACTATTTACGTTTTAGAAGATTAGATTAGAAGTTATGCATAGCCAAAGCAATGAATAACAAACAGTTTTAGCTAATCCAGAGCAGTGGTCTGAGTGTGCATAAATTACAGCTATTATTATTGTGATACTACTGTAGTTCCATGGAAACCTTTAGTTGAAAGTAAACTGCTTCTCTCAAACCTGCTGTAAACATGTGAGAGTGTGGCAGTGTTTTCCACAGCAGAATATATAGAAAAAGAAGCAAAGATGGTGTTGAGACACCACTGTGTGTATGCAGGCTGTAATTAATAAATCGGAGAAAAATCTTTTTTACTATGAAAGTAGTGCACATTTCATTATCTGAAAAAACGTGAATGAAAAATAAACCATGAACAAAAGCTATAATAATTTGCCTAATTATTTTTCCAACTGTATAATCGTAACGTGGCATTTGTTTATGCTAACATAATTCTGTCATTTTGATACTCCTTTTCTCAGTACTGAAGATATCCTTTAAGACAATGTGTGTTTTATCAGTTATTCACTGGTTTCCTCTAAAAATGTATGCTAAATCATTTTTGGTACTACTTAATAAAAATTATATGCCAATATACGTTTGAGGTTTAGACAACCTTAATTTCACATTCTAAAAATAGGTATTTTTAATGGTTTTAACTTTGTGGATTCCTTTTGCTTAAGAATATATTTTAAGATTATTTATTTACTGCAGATGATGGAAGATTTTGACATTACTCAGGAGAAGTTTGATTAAATTATTGCCTTGTTTAATGAATCCTGCATTAATAATTTTATTAAGCTGCCTGCAAATTTAAATAGTTGAAAAGTCAATAAAATAACAAAAGAATTAAATAGATCATCCTTAAATAAAATTTTTAGAATACTGTATGTAGGCAACCCTGTGTTATACCTGCTGTTCCCATATAATGCTAATTATATTTTGAACTCAAAGGTCAAACAAATTATTCTTATATGTCACTGGACTGGAGGCAGGAGCTGAGGGTTTCAAAGTGTAAAAATATTTTTCTAATATGATTGAGAATTTTTATAATTAGTACTTATTAAAATTATGCTTTTTGAAGTCTTTCATTTTTAGGAAACATTCCTCCCTTATTCTTCCTTTTAAAAAAATAAATAAAACCCTGAATGGATACTTGCCTTATTTTAAATTAAGGTTTTAGTGTTTGGGATTTTTCTCACAGCTGCCGTTTTCAACTAAGATGTTCTAAATGTTCAGTATTTCCATTTAGATGCTGGCTTTATGAATATCAAATATAGGCCAGTAATTGAGAAGCCCTGTAGAATTTTCCTGGTTTTCAGATGTAAAAAAATCACCCTTAGGTTGTTCAGAAACTATATTAGGCTGCACAAAAACCATCCAGCGTCCTTGTCAGAAAAAATCAGCTTGAGTTGCAGCTGACAGACTGCAGAGCTTGCAGTGCACCTAGTACTGTTAAAAACATCTGAACAGCTATATAAGCCTCCTGCGTGCCTGAAGAAAACGTTCTTTCTCCTAGGATAGCATAGGGGTTAAAATTAATCGAAAAGCAAGATCTAAATCGGTGTTTTCCAGAAACTTTTTTAAAGTGATTTTCAAGGTGCAAAACAAAATACTTCTCATTAGAGCTTCAGTGGTTATCAGTAACCCATAAGCCTTGTTTTGCTGGCTGCTTACTGGTGCATTTAATAAAATAAAGATCACTCAGTGGTGCCGTGGGCAGCATGCAAGGTGATAGCCATATTTGCTTACTGTAAATACAAGAGAAAATCACACACAAACCGGCTGTAGTTTTGACAAGTATTAAGATCCCTCTTTACATCTGTACTTCTGTACCAAAGTGCAATTAGTTTTCTTCGCACAAGGATTTCTGTTTATCTTATTCTGCTTGATTACTTGAGTATAATCGCACCGTTTGCTTCATTGCTCCTGGTAGTAAGCTCCAGTTTAAAAAGGGGAGGATGAGTGTGTGTAAATATACAGAATTCTGCTGTAAGACTCTAATTTATGCATCTGGATGACAGCGTTTTCTTAATTTTTTTCCCTCCTTTACTCTTTCTTTCCACAAGGTTTGGTTCACGTACGTCAGATTCCTCGGCTTAATAGCTTGATCTGTGATGTGTCAGACACGAAGGACCTTGCTTTTAGATTAAAAAGGAAGCTGTTCACCATTGAGGTAAGAGAAACAATTTTGTTTCACTATTTAGAACCCAAAAGGTGGAGCTAATCCCATCTCTTATGTTTCATTTTGTGAAATACATAAAATAAGCATCAGATGTTGTAAATTCATTTCGTTCTGGTTTTGCTGTTCAGAATGGTTTTATAAAATACTGTAATATGCCTTTCAATTAAAAATGTCTCGTTTGCTGCACTAAATTGGTCTGTTATAAATAGTTTATTTTGGTTTAAAATGTACATAGAAAGTAGGCCACAACCTTCAGTAACAAAGCGTGGTGACATGTTTCTAAGGATGTCAGGAGCATATTTAATTAAATGTTAATGACTTGCTCTTACTTATGTTAGTGGGTGGGAAAGTAGCTACATGTTATTACCCTAGTAGAGGGATTTTAATGTATAATGCTGCCTAAAATTGTGTGTGGTATGAGGGATAAGTGTCCTTATCAGTATTCAGAAACCATTTTCTTTGCATTACTGAAATCACCTTTCGCTCTTTTATGTCATTTTAAACACAGTATCATTTACACTAATGTCCTTAAGTAAATTTCCTACTAAATTTAAACTTTTTTCTGTGACCTTTATGCAGACAGTCCTGATAGAAGGCAGTAATACAAAAGATGTATTTCATTTTAATCTTGCTAAAGAGCAAATGAACATAGCACTATTAAGCAATTAGAGCTGATGTATTTATTAACCAAGTAATGCTTAGAGATGGAAGATAGCTTTCAGGGTGATGTGATAGTCATCGGTACAGTCTGGGCAAATTTTTTTTTAACAAAGACATAAAACAGCCGAGCATCCCTGACAAACCATTTTGTTTAATCTCCTTTCAAATGAAAAGCTCTTAAGCAGGCCACTTGTCTTAACTGCTTGAAACCATAAAAAGAGAGAATTGCCACCAATAAATTAGCATATTTTTTACTCCATCACCAAATGATGGTCAATGTGGCTTGGCACTGCTTTGGTGTTTGGGACTTCACCCTTAAGTGACCACTTTGGCCCTTATTTGACCCTCTGCCCTTTTTAGCTGGCCACTTGATAAGGTAACTTAAGGGTTCTCTCTCTTCACTGCCCCCTCCCCTTCACAATTGCAAGTAGCCCTAACCTATAAATCATTGAAAGGGCCCTATCAAGTGACAAATTAAGGTGCCCTCCTCCTAATTAATGGTCATCAATGTCTTTAATTATCTAATCCTATTGAGAGTAGTTAATAGTTAATCAGGCAGCCAGTTCTTCTTGCAGGTCATCTCTGCATGAGTGCTAGAAGTTTCTCAACTAGAGGTATCCTCTTCAGAAGCCACTTAAAGGCAAATACGTGAAGGAGGGCTTTTTTCCCAAAGACATTCCTTTGTAATGTTTCTCACTTTCCAGAGAACGTGGGTAGTGAAACCAGGCATTGTGAGGTATTAAACCATTGTAACAACTGCTTTTGAGCAGTACATTAGAAACAAAATCCTTAAAAGTCTGTGTTTGGTTTTAAAATACAAATATTCTTACTGTTATCAGAAGTGCAGAGAAGCATGCACCCTCATTTCATAGTAAAGTAAGTTTTCATTTATTATAGCTATGAATTAGAATATTTAGTATATTAGGGGTTTTTTCCTTACTATGAATCCTCACTTAGAATATTTTTTTTCTGTCAGCCATAATTGGGTTTCTAATTTATAATGTAATTTGGAAGGAAAAAAAAAAGTCTTAGCAGGATGCTCTGTAAAAAGGATTTAATTAGGCATGGGGCAGAAGTGTTGGAAACAGAGGCTTTATGGAACTCTTGAAACAACCTGTTGCCCTAGACATGTGTAGATGACCCACTTGTATATTTTTTCCCTTCATTGATCAGCTGCAACCTTTTTTGAGAGTTTTGTTAGAGATATGCTTTCTGTAAGCTCGACTGACACAAACTAGCACTTTTTGAACTGTCCTACTGTGATCTTCCAGTACACATTTCACTAATCTATAATACATATGTTTTTCTTCCTCGTACTATTAGGGGAGGCAGACTACAACTAGGCGGACTAGAGCAATGAGATCTGTAAGAAAATGGGAACAAGAGAAAATTGAATTAAGAAGGGATATGAATACAGTCTTCTAAAATAGGTTTCTGCAGTTAGAATGTGATGAGTCAGCAGTCAGGTTTGGTTCTGGTGGTAGAAACATAAAGCAGCACAATAGTGTGCATTACAAGCAACAGTGTGCTTTATACAAAGTGCAACTAAGTTTATGACTTCTTTAGTATGTAGCTTAAATATGAAATGAAAATATGTTTTCAGTATGTTACACTTTTTTGAAAGCTTCTGCTTAGGTATGTACACAATTTAGGGTAAAAATATTGACCTCTACCTGAAATGCAACTTTAAAATAAAATTACCTAAGTTAGAAATACACAACCTATGATTTATGGCAAAATTTCTCCAAAAAGGATTTTCATCACTAGACCATTCTCTTTTTCCCATTTAAAATAAGGGCATGGGACATGGATTTTCTCATCTCTGGATTCTCACCAGTTAAATAACTCTTTATGGTTTGGCCCTCATCAGTAAAAACCTTAAATGTCAAGTCCATTTTATTAGGTTGCAGTTTTGTGGGAGGGACTCCGCCTCTGCAGAATCATTTAACTGTTTCAGTTTTTCTTGTATCTCTTCATCAAAATAAGATTGACTGAAATGTATGTTAAGGGGATTTTTTAAAATTCAGGATGAAAATGGTTTTTAATTAATATTTATGAGCGTTCATTTTCCATTTGTAAATTATGAGCTAAACCCTTTCCAGGAGGATTTATTGTTCATGGTAAAAGGTGCGGTAGCTGTATCAAACTTTCCCAAATCTTCACGCGTTAGTTACGAGCAATAGATTATTATATGCAATATTATCAGAGATCTATCTTATGTGCATACCACTTTAAAGGACACAATTTTGAAGTTAGCCTGTCTAATCCTATTTCTTCCCACTTTGGAATCTTAATTAGAAGGAGATAAAAACCATCATTTGACTAAATTATTGTCTTGAATCTGTAGCAAAAGGTATAATCCGCAATTGGGCCAATTAGTGTACCCCATAGTTAGCTATGCTGAGGCAGGAAACTTGATTAGATCTGACACCAGCCTAGTTCCCACTGTTGTTTTGCCAGGTATGATGGTCAGACTTCAAAGGACTTGAGGCATCAGCAGGGCAAGGTTTGGAGGCCAGCTTAGGTCCGGTCGTTAATCTCTCTGCTAAAACCACAGCAGCCCTCGCACAAAACAAGCTTACACGACACAATCATGCGGTATTAAAGTTTGGGTTGAGTCATGCCAATTTGCCTTTGATTTTCTGATGATTGACTAAAAGATGGCTACATGACTAGACACATACTGAAAGTTTACTGATTAGGTAAGTTCCCCAAATATTTGAAATATTTTTTGATTTCTCAGTTAAATGATATGACAACCCGTTCATCTTAATGAAACTTTTCAGCAGAATTGTTCTTGAAATGCTTTTTGCTTTGTTTGTAGCTCTGAATATAACTTCTATCAACATTTGATAAATTTTGTAGCAACGTTATGTTCATTATTTTGTATGATAGAACTTTATTTTTGTTGTTCCAAAGCCTCCTATATCAAAACTAAAGAAATCTGTGCCTAAATTTGATTTTTTCACTCCCTGAAATTTCTAAGGAAACAGTGTTTGTGTTTGTTAGTTAGGTATGTTTACAATTACTCGCAAAAAGGGAACTTCCTCTTAATTATTTTCCACCTCACCATTGAGTAAAGCACTATTCCACGGCTGTGATTACATAAGTGTTCCTTTCTTTTGCAGTCTGATTTGTTGAAATATTGCAGTAACAGTGACATGTTTCCATTCTGAGAAGAGCCTAAGGCTGCTTTAGTATTATTCCAAATGATTGAAATTGCCATCTTGCTGACTTTCCCTTGGGCAGCTTAAGGCCTGTTTACTTTTGTATTTGTTTCACATGTTCCCTCTGAGTTTGGCTGGCAGGACATCATTACCTGGTTTGACAAGACAGTTGGAGAAGATTCATATTTGATTAACTCCCTTTGTTACTGTCTGGTCAACATAAACCTCTGAAATTGTGTATTTAAAGTTAGAACTTTTGGTAAATTCAGATAAATGTTTGCAAATAGGAAAGTTTGGGAGGCTTTTTTTTTAATTCCCTAGTTTTGCTTTACTGCTGATTTTTTTTTAAGTCTTCAGGTAATAGTCAATTGTTAATAGTATAGAGAATAAGCTTTTTCCTAAGAGTTGTATAATATAGTTTGTCTAATAAATAAATGTTGTGAGATTTTTTTATTTTATTTTAAGTAATACACAATTAAGAGCCAGTTAATATGATTTCTTTTTAATGGCTATATAACACCTGTGCAAACCAGAATAAAAATCTCTAAAAGACAGCTCAGTTTGAAGCCAAGTGTCATATACTATGTAAAGAATTGCCACACAGCAAAAATAAGTAAGTTTCCAGAGCATAATGTATATTATGTTCAGGAGATTCTTTTCTGAGAAGTGTTTCCTAACAGGAAGAGAAGAAAGTCAGGATTAGAAGAGTCCTGTGGCAGGAAAGTTGCTGGATTCTTAGGGGCAGGCAGATACGATATGGTACTATGGAGCGCTCTGCAGCGCACTTTTCCTATTGGTAGTTACCAGAGTAAAAGGTTGTGTCTTTGGAAGGAAACATAATCACAAAACCTAGTAGTTGAGTCTCTATAGAATTAAAAATAAATGTATTATTCCAAAGGCATTAAAATAATGTCCTTTCTTCATCTTTCAATAGAGGCCTATAAGAAAATTGGTGAGTGCCAAAGCAAGATTTAATCGCAGCTCCAGATACTAATGTGTATGTTGTGTCCAGCACTGGTATTTGGAAGAAGACTTAAAACTCTTTTAAGATGATGAATTTGGCAATTAAAACCAAGAAATAGATCTTAGGTAGCTTCCACCTGAAATATCTGTATTTCTACTTTTTTTTTTTCATTCTATCATTTTTGATTGCTTATTTTATACAGACTGTACTGTGGTAAACTTATTTGCAAAGGGGAAGTGCAATTAGCCACTGCTGTAGATTATTTACCAAAAGAGTAAGACCAAGTCAGAAGTGATGTCTGCAGTGCTTCAGAGTGGTATTAGCGTAGCACAAGTTTGGTCCTAAGTGTCTCAGGAGATGGTGATGTCACTGAGTGCCAGAAATGTGCTCCTGGAAACATTTTGTAATTATTCATTAAACACATCAAGAACAGGTATGGACAGAATGGTTTAGGGTTCTTAGTGAGCTGTTTCTTCTGGAGGGACAAATCAACCCTGTCACCAGTACATATGGGATCAACAGATATTTAAAATATGCACACGTGCCATAACAATCTCTGTATCTGTGAGAATCAGAAAGTGTCCACTGTACCTCTAGTAGCATCACTTCTTATAGGCTTCTTCCAAGATAATTTGAAGCAGCCTTCATTAATGACTCACCCTAATCCTGATTATATTCCACTGGCGTTTATAAAGTTGAGCAATTTTGTAAACAAATGCATGCAATTGAATTAATGAACTATTTTAGGCAATATTTTAACAAAATGAATCTGTGAGCCTGAGAGCCGACAAAAGGCAAAACATTGATTTATTAGAAATTTAAGTAAGGTGATAGTTCTATAGCAATCGATCAGTAAAATACAGAGTGAATTCTTACTTGCTGAGATAAAGTTCACACAATGTAACACCAAAGCTAATAAATGCTACACAATACATGTTGTCATACTGGGAGCTTAGTCAATATACCTTTGTATATAGATAAAAGCAGCTCTGTATTTTAAGATCATGCACTGGTGACATTACAAGACTTGACCCCATGTTAGGGCCTTACAACCTCAGAATGAAACCTGGTTTTACCAAGCCAGAGGGTAACAGGTTGTGACTGCCTGGCTGCCCAAGGCTGGCAGCATGGGTGAAACTTCACAGGTATTCCTGGTTCAACGTGAGGGAGAACTTCTCTGAAGTGTTACAGAAAGTGTATTTCTTTAATTTTTTGGTGTAATATAATCCTTGGGGCTGCTCATCCCCATGTATTTGAGAATACAAGTACACTTGGGGAAAGTAAGTACACAAGTACATGGAAAACCTCTCTCTCCTCAGCCTGCCTTGAGCAGATGGCATCATACCTGGCAAACTCTAGTACTGGGTGCTCCACTTCAGCTCAGGGACTCAAATGCAGGGAACTCTGCAGATAAAACAAAACTTTCTAATAGAGAGAAGTAAAAAATCGTAAGCAAATTCAGCTGAAATTTATGCCAGTCAAACCACTGTTGCATTGCTGTTGCATTGATTTTTCCTGTCCAATTTCCCTATGATATTCATAATGACATTACCACCAAAAGATAGTAATTAGAACACCATAACATTTTATTAGTCTAAAATTGGTAATACTGTAAAAAAGATTCTTCTGCAAAACTAATTATGTCATAATTCCTAGCTCCATTCTGCATTATTTCATCTAGTAGCCAGTTCAGGTTCTCTTTACCTGGTATGGTGTACTTCACTGAATTGTTTTGTCAGATGCTGTCAAGCCAGCCTACCATTGTTAAAGAAAATCAAACTAAATCATTTTGGCATGAGCCTTCCAGGAATAAGGCACAGAATATGAAGGGTTTGATGAAATCAAGGATTTGATTTCAATATTGTAAAAGACTGCCTGTCAAAAATGTATTACATTCTTTCAAACAAATTTGAATAAATAAATGTGTTTAAAATTGTGACAGTACAATTTAGATAAAGTTTTGGGAGATATTTTTAAATTGTAATAGCTTAAGGTAAAACAATACTTGGAGTGCTCCTGTTTAAAAAGAAAAAAAAACCTGAATGCTAATGGTACATAGAACTGAAATCAAGTGGTAAGTTTTATGCGGTATATGGAATTTCAGAAGACTTGTACTTGTGAATATGTGAAAAAATCTAATTTGAAAATATTCCCTTCTTATTGTGGAATACTGGATAATGTAAATTAAATTATTTTGATATTCTGAAAATGAATACAGGAAGGTACTGTTAGCTTTTAGATTGCATATGAAGAGTTGTAATATCCTGGAATTTATTTCATAGTTAATTTTGTTTTATGGGTTTTATGACATTATACAAGTGTAACATGAGGGCTCCGTGCAATCTTTCAAAACTTCAACACTTATTATACAGTACATCTACAGTTCCTTGTCAATAAAAAGACCTCATATATATTTTTATTTAAACAAATAATTATGTTGTTTAGAAATATTTATACCATAATTGTGTTGTCGCAATGGAAGAACATGCAACAAAGCCATTAATGCAATTAAAGGTCACTTGTACATATTGTAATGGACTGCTCATTCACAGCATCTGTGTTAAGGGTCAGTGCTGCAGCATGAAATGGATTGGCCTTGTTCAGTCTGCAAATAAATGGGTCAACTTATCTTGTGTTAGCCAGAGAAATAAAGTAGTTGGCATATTCCCACTTTCTTAGTATTAGAAGGCAGGTAGGCTAAAGAGATCTTCTGTAAAAATGTTGGTTGGTAAAGATTAAAACTCTTTATCTACAAGGATTATATTTTCCTCAAAAGCAGTAGTGCTTTTTAGACAAAGGTCTGTGGGTATAGGTTAGAAAGATACTGATGATGAGTTATTAAGAAGCTAAATGCTCTTTAAAATATTAGCAGTTTTAGTTAAAATATGATATTTCATAATTGTATCACGTTCTCACTTTGAAATAATAGCAAACTCAACCATGCCATTACACAATATTACAGATCTCTGAATTTTGTATATCTCTGTAAATGCAGGAAAATAAAAATAAAAGCTTATAGGAAGTCATATTTCCTCAGCCACAGGCCTGTATCGTGCATGAACCTTATTGAATTGCATTGAAGTAGGAGTCCGGGGCTGCTACTGAAAAGTTGAGAACAGGATAACTTTGCATCTCCACAGGGAAGGTGGGCATCCATCTGGATCTTCTTGTCTCAGTACTGTTTGTTATGCTTTTGATTATTGATCTTTGGGTAGAAACTGATTCAAAGTACTCTGTAAACTAGGAGACTAAGATAGGCCCATCAGAAACTTGGAAAGGGTTAAACTGACATTTTATGTTGCCAAATGTTTGCTATGACTAGTAACATGCTTAATCAAACAAATTCCAAAATGTTTTAATGTAACTTTGCAAATTCAAGATTAAGGGTTAACATTTCCAGTCTTAGGAAAATACTAGTGATTTTCAATGAACATAAATCTCTAAGGAAACCACAAATATATGGTTTCCTCTTTACACTTTTTACTACAAAAACCCTTCTGTACCATTTTGCTGATCTGTTTATTTTACTGATTCACAAAGAATATTACCCTTTACTGAACTGTTACCATACAGGAACTTTGTTTTATTTTATTTTTATTGAGGACAAACTAGTCTTCTTATTCTTAGTCTGAAGGACTTAACAAAAGTGCCAAAAAGAGACAGGAGAAAAAAATAGAGAGAGACTACAAAGTACTGTAGGTGAAGAAAAAAAAAACAACCCATTGTGCAAACACTGCTTTCTACTTTGGCCAAATTATGGCGTATTATCTGTGACTGAATTCCAGGGTACATTTTATTTTGATATTGCTGGCCAAGAGGAGTGTGCAAAAAAAGTAGATTGTCATAAGCAAAATGGCTGTGGACTACAGTGCCTAAGGCATAAATAAACTTAGATTTTGGTCATGCCATCTTTATTGCTCTCTTTCTCATAGTTGTTTTAGTTGAATGTGTTTTATATTTTTTTATACAGTTTTCAGAGGATTCTGTAATCAAGTGTAATGCAATTTAAAATTCCTCATTGCATGCTAAAAACCAACAGCTTTTGAAATACTAAGTGAGACTGTCTCCAAGAAGAAAAATATTATTTATTGCATTTAAAGAGGTACTTATGGCCAGCTTAACATTAACAGAATATTAATTCCCTTCGGAATAATAGCTTGGACTTGAATGGCATTACCAAGTAACAGTTCAGCTCCCTCTTGTTCCATCTTTCTGAAGAAAGTGAGCAGTAATCCTATAGAGTATGATAACTAAAGCTTTGTATTGATGCCCATAAATACATAAATAAATAAAGTGAATTTGGGTGCCAACTTAGCCATAGACTGCTTGACTTTCAGAAAACAGCTGCTAGTGCTTGCTGAAAATAATTCACTTTAAATGCCTCATTTCAAGTATTTAAGGTCTGAGAAACCTAGGGTTTTTAGCTTATGAGAATGCTCTCTAATGGGTTCTTCATCTTCTCTTATCCTGCTTCAAGTCTGTTATAGCAAAAATTAATGCAGAATTTTCAGTCTGACGTTCATAAAATTCCTGTGGTTACAGAACAGTTACCAAATGGGCTTACCTTTTTCTCATATTAAACCGCTTATCTTTGGGCAGTATGTCTGCTTGAGTTGTGCTTAAACCAAAAGCAGAAAACACAAGTAAAGAACAGCTTACCACTTTTAAGTGGGACAATGTGAGTATTGCTGCACGAGAGAAATCAATTTCACCTTGCATCCAAAACAGTGCTTGCTATTCTTAAAATAACCTAATTGCTTAATATTTAAAATTTTAAGATCTTTAGTAATCTTTGCTAGGGAGCTATACATTCACTTGTTCTCAAAAAGACAGGCTGTGTGTGACTTGCATATGAATGTTTGAGATGGATGACTTGGCCATGATAGCTGAGTCTTGAGGGAACATCTGAAGTCTCCATGCTATACCCAGAATATTTACTGGGAGTTTGAATAGAACTTTAATGGTGTATTTGTAAGCAAAACATTTAATGATGTTTGGATAATAGCTATACAGTGACCTGCCTTGTCATTGAGTTGGCTCCAGACTCTCCAGCTGGAGGAGTTAAGAAGTTTGTAGTTGGCAGATAAGCTTGGGGTCTGTGAGTGGCAGAAAAACTTTTAACAATGGCAGTTGCATTCCACTGTTTTCGGGCAGTGATTTCAGTATTCCAGTACAGTTTTTGGATATGCACCCTTACTTTTATTTGGGAGCCAACAGACAATTAGATGAACAAGAGGAAAAGTTTTGCTTATACACTATCACTGGTATTTCTTGCTTTTAAGAACATTTAAATGCAACCTGGAGTTTGTATGGTTACCTGCATATTGGCAGAAAGTGTAGCAGAATATGATGATTTAATACAATATTCACCACTTTTTATTTTAAATTTTATGTATCATATTAGAGTGGAAAAGAGTAAACTAAAGGAGACCTTGTTCTGTTATGGTTTTTTGGCTTAAAGATGTAGGTGTTCTGAATTGGTAGTGCTCACTAGCAGATTGAGAGTAGGAACCAAGTAGGGTATGGTGAAACTACGCTCTCAGCACTGACAAAGGAGAGTCTGCTCAGAGATATAGCCACAGCTTCTACCCATCTTGATACACATCCCTCAGCCACTTGAGCTGCCGTATGTTACTAACTGAGCAGCATTTTATTTTCAGCACTTCATTATGGAGTGTTATCCATTGATTGTATCTCTTCTCTTACTGATTTATTAGGGATTTAGTAATGTGTTGCTTAATCAATAAACACTGTAGTCTCTTAAATCAGTTACATCTCAGATCTGAAATCTAAAGCCCCTGAGGCAACACCATATACTTCTCAATCAGTACTTCTCGCCTTTTGGTATAAGGCTTTGTAATTCTGGGTGGATTACACGTTTCCTATGCTGCCCCAAATGCCCTTTCACAAACCTTTTGCTACCAGAGAGTAGTGTGACAGGATTTATATGAGCTTTTGCTGCTATAATATACAGAAAAATCATTCTCCTTCTAGTATGAGTGTTTATTAAGAGATACGAACCAGTATTTAATTTGTAATTCTTGTTGCTGTTAAAGTAAGGAATTAATAAGAAGGAAATGTAATATTTGTGTTTAGATCTGACCCTCAATAGTAGCATAGCCATGGGCTGTTTGTGCTTGGCCTACATCATCTAGATTAAAAATAGCCTTCCTGTCATTTTAGTGGCAGAGTTTTAGCTAGTCCTTTAATTCTGTTTAAAAATGGATAGAGAGGAAGACAACATAAATATTGAATGTGTGCAGATATTCCAGTAAGTAACTAAAAGGAGATTTCTGATGCTTTGAAGAGCTGTATAGTTAAATGGAATTCACATTTGGCTTGAGTAACGAAGCATTTTGTAAATTATCATCATCTTTAAATGTATTTGGTTAATTTTTATTTTTGTATTTGTATCATTAATGTAGCTAGTTTTAAATATCTAGACGTTAACCTATATTTGCTTGATTTTGTTAGTGTCCTGCTTAGGTTTGGGGTTTTTTTTAGGTTTCCTTTACATTTTGATAAGAAATTACTGATGAGGTATTTAATGTATCATCAGTTAAATAAAAAGCCACATTATTTCTAATTTTTCTTTTAATCAAGTGAGTTTTTGCAGAGTAAGAAGACAAATCACTACTGCTTGCTAAAGTCTTGAGTAATAGTCTGTAATGTTTTGGTTTTTGAAAACCTGTGGAAATGATGAAGGAAGAACTGGCTTAGCTGCTTGCTAAAGTCTGTAATGTTTTGGTTTTTGAAAACCTGTGGAAATGGTGAAGGAAGAACTGGCTTATTCTTATTCTGACTGTCCTAAAGGAAACATGGGTTACTTTAGGAACTTTCAGGACCACAGTTGCAGTATGGAGAAGACACAGTTTTGAGGTGGACTTGCACCTGTGTCAGTTTTTTCCTGATCTGAAAATGGCATTCTGGCTTGGAAAAAGTCATGAGAATTAGATTCAGGTTACTGAAATGCCCCTAAACCTACAAAGAAAAATTTTTGCTGTGTTTATAAAGTAAGGCTCTAAGGGAGAAGGACAGGATATTGTCAGTAGATTACTTATAACCTTATATAAGAAGAACTTCTTCCTTGTGTAGTCTGAGCTGAAAATCATACCCATACCATGGTCTCCTCTACTTTCGCCTCTGCTGTCTTGCTTATACACACCATGGTGTGTATTTGTATCTTTTAGGACAATATTATTCTGCCCATTCAGTTTAGAAGTTGTTTGTGCCCACACAAATAGGTGTATCTGTAATACTTTCTTGCAGCATTTATTTGGTTTTTGTTCTTTTTTTGTTTCTCAGATTTGAAATTGTATTTTGTGTTTTTATATTATATTGTTACTTTTCAAATTGAGCCAAATGATTAGCAGTTATTGAAGGTGCAGTAAGTGAAGATGTGTTTGAAAGTAAGTTATGTTAACTGCTGCTTTTATGGGAGGTTGGTGGTGGTGTTATAAATGAGATTATGGAAAAAAAGCAATCGATGTTGCAGTTTTTACATTAGAACATCTGAAGTAAAGTGAACAGTTGTGTTCCATCAGTTGCAAGTGCATATCATTGACATAGGAGGGTGTCAGTTTTCAGAACTGATAATCAAAACAGAATATTTACTGGCTAGAGTATTGTTATATGTATAGTCTAGACATCTGGTAAAAATATTTATAAATAAAGCAGAATTTGTACAAAGCCAGAAATAGTCAGAGATAATTTAAATTGAAAGAAGTATTGCTGTTTCTATGAAGTGTTTAGTTAATGAATATTCAAACTACTGTATGAGTATTTTTTAAGGTTTTTTTTTTTCCTATAAGAGGAAGTCTGGTTCTGTACAAAATTACATTCCTAAGAGATTTACTGTTCTCTCATAATAATAAAAATACTGTAAAACAACTTCCTATCTTGAAAAATCAAACCAGCTATTCTTATTTCAAGTTTCATCTAATATATTGTTCCATATGGTTGTATGATAAACACATTATTCCTTGGACAAGAATTAAGAGTAAAGCTGCCAGGAAGGGGTTTTGTTGTCAGAGTAGTTCCCGCCTCATGTTTTGTAAGAGATTTCATGGTCCCATTGTAAAGAGTGGATGATTTAAAACGTGTTCCCAAGATAAACTTTCCCATTGTCATTAATGAGGATGGATAATACTGAGTGACAAGTGCATTAGGAATGACACAGAAAGAGCTGTTAGATTTGTCAGAGCATATCACTTCAGGCAATGAAACTTGAGGACATTTCGCTTTTAGCAATTTTTTGCTGTTTATTAGAGAACCAAGGATTGTAATTGCTCACACAGGTGGATTTTACTGTTTTGTTCATTAAATATTTAGGTACCTTGAAAAGGTAAAGGTGATAAATATGACCATTATACTCCACTGTGAGGGATGCCAGTGGTTGCTTGGCTTCCAAATCATTCAGCAAAACTAATATACCTTCTATTCATTTTAAAAATGTTTATTTGTTGGAAAATTTTTAATTTGCAATATTTTTACTGAACAGGAGTATTTAAAGTTATATAATAACAGTTGTAGTGAAGCTTCTGGGATAAAGAAGCTTAAAATTAGGACACTATACATGTAATTTACATTGACTTAAAAAAATGTATTTCTCCATAGAAAAAGACTTTTTAAATATTTATCTCTGAGTAATTAATAATGTATGACTTTTTCTGGTGTTTAAAATCTTTCCAAACTACAACATGCCTATCAATTTCCATTTTGAACATGCAATTGGTCACTTTTTCGCCTTGATTCATCTTGCCTGGCTGCCAACCAAATTTTGCCTCCCTGTACCTTCTTGACACTAATAATGACTGAGTTTCTGTTCGTTTGCGTGCAAGATTTCCCAAGCGGCAGTTTGGGGCTGGGATAAACTATCTATCATGATTGCGTACAACTAATCTGCCTCAACCAAACCACCCAATGATTGAAATTGCGTTTGACAATTCACCTCTCCTTGGCGTGCCTGAGGTGAACATAGCTACAGACCATCCCCGGAAGGGCATAGCAACTCCTCCATATGTTGGGGAGGATCCTTTTATTTGTGTCAAGAGACTTTTAGCAAGGCATGTATAGGCAGAGATTATTTTTTTCCCTAGACTTCCTTGTTTTCAGCTGCATGGCTGCTGCTTTCTCCTAACCAAAGCACTTTTGGTTTTCTGAAGCATTTTCTGATTTTTAATTCATTAAGGCTGTTGAACTCTTTCTCTGAGATAAACCCGTGTGATACTGTATGTATAGGAGATAAAAAATACAAGAGGTATTTAAAACATCATGTGTTGTTTGTTAGAACGTTATGCTATTACTAGACCAGTAGTGCTAGTCAAACATCAGACAAGATGCCTGTTACTGTGTTGACCTTTACCAAAGCTTACACATGCTTGGAGCATTTTGATAATACAGAACCTAAGGAAGAATGACAAAGCGAAATCTGCTTCTGTCATAAAAGAAATCTTTTAATTCTTTTCTAAACTGGAAATTTGTTCATATTGTGTATACTTACTGGTTTGACAAGCTATCTGTATAAATATGATCTGACAAAACAGACCTAGACCCTTTATTTCTGGGTAAGATTACTAAAATAAGCTTCGGAGTAAAAAACTTCCTAGGATTGCTTTTTGCTAAGTATTGTCCTTTTTGTATGAAGTCACTTTTATCATAATAGTTTAAGTAATAGCCTGTGTCATCAGGAGAGCTACTTTTCATTACGGATGTGTATGATTAGCTTCATTGGATATAATTAATTAGTTCAAATACAAAGTTTCTAAATAGTTAGAGTAATAAAAATCTGTTTCTAGGGAGGTAATTTCTTTGTAGTTTTCTGCTATAGTTCCAATATATTGAGTTAGAAGATAGAGTGCTTTGATATATGGATCCCTTCCAACTCGATATATTCTATGATTCTGTGATAATCCAGATAGAAAATACTGAAGAACTGCATTCTGGAATATGTTTTGATTTCTCAGTTTTTTTACAGCGTATTCTGCTGTATTTGTGTATTTCAACAGAAGCCTGAAGATCTGCAGTCAAATTATCCTTTCAAAGAAGTACAGTCCATTCCTCTTGCTGAAAAGGGGAGTTCCAGTGCTGCACTCATAAAGGCATAACTATCAGCCTAATTTTCTTTCTGACACATCAAGTCATACTGCTTTCTTAAAACTGAAATACATTTTTTCAAGCACTTTCATTCAGCAGATTAAGTTCAAGCTGAATTAATAATCTTTTTGGAATGCTTGACAGCTGCATGTAGAACATGTATCTATTTTAGTTGTGGGGAAGAAGCTAAGTAATATGGGTATCATGCTTTCTGTAGCATTTCCAGCCAACAAGTCCAGAAGAATCACGACCCTTTTGAATATATAAATTATTAATCTTAGTAACCAACTGCTCTGAAGGCAGGGAAGAATAACTCAGCCGCACAGCCATGCTCAGTTCACTTGTTACAGTAGCAGTGTACTACGTCTACCCAGAAATTATGTCCTGCTTTCCATTTATTCATTTATTTATTGTAATTAATTTTGTTCTCAACATTTTTTCTTTGAGTGTATCTCTGTGGCACAGCACAGTGGCCTGTGTAGATGCTGCTATCTGTAAACCAGCTCTCATGGGTAGAAAAAGCAGTATTGCCTTGTTAGACCTGGTAGCCCAAGCAGAGCACCCACTTAACCACAACTGCTTGCATCATGTTACCTTGACATGTTCTTGTTCTTTGTAGTGACTATTTAGTTTGTACATGATTCCAGAAGTTTTTTCTCCCCTTGGTATTAACCATGACTTCTTAAAAAGTAACCTCTTAAATTTTTATTGTGGATTTGAGATTTTCTTGTGTATTCTCTCCTGTATGACATCAAAGCTTTATGCTATGACTTGGGATAATAACCTTCCCATTATATGATAGTTCTTGTCTGCCTCAGAAGAAACAGTTGTCATGAGAAAATGAGATCTTTTTCAGGCCTCTGCTATTACGTATTAAATAGCTATACTGTTTTTATGGTCTAGAAAACAATATTAAAGGGGTTTGGAGGTGGCGGGGGAGTTCCATCCTGTTATTACTGCAGCGCCAAAGAAATTATGAGTGATTTGGATTGCTGGGGTCTGCTAATTCATCAACAGTTTAAAAACTGAAAAGTTCACATCCTGCTATTCATTCTAAAGAAAGGATTGATGCTGGTTAGAGAGTTTTTCTTTAGTCTTGCATAAAAATAGTTTGATGCTGGGTTACCAATAGATTCCTAAAATGAAGTATCTCAGTGTCAGTTACTTAGACATTTTCCATTTTTATACAAAAACCTGCAATTAGCCTTAAAAATAAGATTTTTGTTTTTTTAATAAATCTGTGTATTAGAGTGATCAAGATGCTTTGTTATCTGCACCAGTTTGGTTAGCAAATCAGTCATAGTGTCCTGATATGTGCTCGTGACGTGGTCTGGTGTATTTACCAAAGAGCTGAGTTTGAAATTACTGAATAAATTAGTTTGGTAGCATTGTAAGCATGAGTTCCTGTCAGTTATTACTTCCTATCACTTAGCTATATATTTCAGTTTTACATAGTTTGTTAAATGTAATTATGTAACACTGTTATTTCTTGTGTCATATTAGATATTCAAGAAAGATGTGCATTGTAAAGAAAAGGTGAAGCTGCCCAAAATGAGAAAAATTAATTTATTATCATTTTTTAAAATAAGCAGCAAGCTTAAAAAAATTCTTTTTAAATAATCTTGTCTACTTTAATTATACACTTAAATTTATTACATTCATCTTCTCACACCCAGTTATGCCCTCATCACCAACTAGTTCTGACCTTAGAATCTCTAAATGTACTTATGTGCAATTATAGTAGTCGTTGAACATTACATTTTAAAATGAAAATGCAGTTATTTGTAATTTCTTCCAAGCAAGTTCTCTATGTTAATCTCAGTAAGATCATTAGATGGCCCTCTGTAAAGTATTTACAGGCAAAAAGTAGTTCTTTTAGTAAAAAAAGGATTTCCATGTATTTCTTGACGTTGTTTGAGTTCGAATATAGTACACAATATGGCATGTATAAATGGAGTCATATCTCACTAGGTCTTTCCACTGGAAGTCAGTAGTGCCTTAGCTAGATCTTAAAACTTTTGTCCTCTTGAATGTCAATTGTGCATGGCATTTGAGGCTTTAAAAGTGCAGTACCTATCTTTGAAACATTTTAAAGCAATTGTCAGAGAAGATAGTTGGGTTACAATGAATGTTTTTATATATGAAAAATAAGTATTTCTTGTTTTGAAAAACTGAATGCAAGTTACCCTGGAAAGTTACAACCTAAATAAAGTTATAAAATAGATTACTATTATAGTAGCCTTCTAAAGTATCAAGATGCAAGAAACAGCAG
>NW_010287857.1:76955-111955 GCF_000700745.2 Antrostomus carolinensis
TCAATTAGGGTGAGATTTTTTTCTTGTAAGACCAACATACGAAAGTTTCCCATGTTCAAATTAAATATTACCTGAACATTTTTTGGTATATACTTAAATATCTATGTTCTTATAGAGTGGAATTTTGAATAGTAAACTTATTTATCATAATCCAGCTCCTGTCATAATTTAATGGATTTCGGATTGGTAGGTCCTATGGGAATTCACGCACCCTAAATAACTACAGGAGTTGTGACAGCAATGAAGCTACTGGTAAGAAGTCTTCAAGATGTTAAAACATCATAAACAGCAGGTAAAGTCTGTAATTCAAGGAAGGCTTCCCCATCAATTTCCATATCCACACACACTACAGTGATTCATAACAGCTTTCAGAAACTGAAAATAGAATAGATTTTTAAATTTCTACTTCAAAAAATAGTAATTTTTATAGAAGAGAATATGTAGTTCTGTCGTGTTGATAAAACTTCACATATTACTGATCCTTTGAAAAATACTTCATGGACCATACATAACTGCGATTCTTGAGATATGACAGATGTTAGGAAAGTGTCAAGTCAGATTTTCCATTTACTAAAGACCTTATGTAAAAATGTACAAAAAACTCATTTTGGTTTTTTTGGGGGGGTTTGTGGGTTTTGGGGTTTTTTTTTTTCAAAATGAGACTTACTTACACAAAACTGTACTGCAGAGACTGCTGAGCAGACCCTGTATGTGTTTGTGCAAATGGAATCAATAAAAAGCTGCATGGGCATCCAGTTGATAAGTCTATAAAACTCATACCCATTACTTAGAAAAAATCAGATAGTCTGAAAGTAAAATAATAGCAGAGACATCATTTGCCGTTTCAGAGAGCAAGATGAATTTTAGAGGATTGGATTACAATTACAATTAAAAACAAGAATACTTTGGATTGGCTAAAGTTGACCCCAGGAATGCGGGACATTAATATATCTAGAGAGAGAAACATCTTTTTTGGGGCAAAGGATTTACTGAATTCAGCAAGTGTTTACCTACTAGTTTAAGAAAGACCTGATCATTGTTCAGGTTATTTGGTTTAAAATACTAATAGTATATCCAAAATGCATATATTATAAAACTGGGTTGTCTGTTCAAAATAAAGTTAAGCCATAAGGCTGAGAGAACATATGGGACTTTGAATTAATTTTAGGTTTCATCAGGTATCATCTATGGCAGAACAAACAATACTAATTACAGCAGTGTTCCTCATAGTGACTGATTTATACAAAAGTCTTGAAAAAAGTGTAAGAGGTAGCAGAAGAGAGCATATTGAAAAAAAGGTGTTGCATCTAATAGAACAAAAAACACCATAAAAATGATAGCATCATCTCTTGAAATTGAATAGTGTATTTCCCATCAGAGCAATCTGTCAAGAGAGCTACTGGAAAATACTTAATTAGTAACGTTCATACTAGAAGTTTTAATTTTGGGATGTACTTTATATACAGTTGCAAACTCTGTAAAAATAAAGTAAACAGAACTAGATGTAAAGTGATAAATAAGACCACATAGATAGCGGTTGTGATGTATATTCTTTATATAATGCTGTTTATAACTTTGAGCTGTAGTCACTGGTTTTTGGCTGATGTTCCTGTTCATCCTGTATTCCTCTTCATCTGCCCACTTTCCTCATCTTTGTTTTATGAATCATTCTAGGACAACCCAAGTAATCTTGCTCTTCTTGGAGGCTGGACCTTTATCTTTAAAGGTCCCTTCCAACTCAAACTGTTCCATGATTCAGACAAAATACTGAAATACTGAAATGCCTTTAGCAGCTGGATTAATGCCTTAACTTTTTTACTGCTACACTTGATTAGCAACGAAACTCTTGGCTTGCTATGAATATGAACTCATTAACAAAAGAAAGCCAGATAGTCAGTCTTGTGTACCAGAGATTCAAAGAAGGATTCTCTCTCCTCTGGGATGGAAGTTCCAACTGACAATCAGAACTTCAAATCAAGCTGCTTCAAATGCCATGGGCACTGCCACTGACTATTTTCTGGACTCCTTAGCAACATGGTGTCCTTGTGACTTAATAGTGTTGATTTGCCAAAAGAAATGTAATCTGTGGTTGGAAAACTACTGTTTGATGAATTGTTTCATTCAGCTCCACTATTGATGAAAGTTCTACATAACATTAAAAATTCTAGACTTATCCTTAGATGTCTTTACTTCTTCTCAGAGCCCATGAAGACAAAGGCAGAAAAAAGCTTTTTGGACAGACTGAAGCCTGTTCCTCATGAATATTCAAAGACTAGGTTCAATCACAAAGAACAGAAAAACATATCAATCCAACGACTTTTAATGATACAGGACTACTGATTCAGGTGTTTCCTCACACTACCTTTCCTTCTCTGAGCGGAAATCTGTGAACCATTTCCTTCTTGTGGGTTTTTCACCTTAAGTCTTCTGCTCCTGTAGGACTCTTTTTGGAAATAGACCTACTTAGTACCGTCAAATCTTGTTGCAGATTATATAAGACAGACAAGTTATGGACACTGTCACCATTGCTTATTCAGTTCATTTTGTCTTTCTGCTGTTAAGCCGTTTCCATGTCATGCAATGTTTAGGGACTCTGGTTACATAAACCTGCTTCAAAAGAAGATGAACCCACTGTCAGTGGGAGTCACAAAATGCCTAAGAGACAAGGATACTTACTGTAAGTGTTTCTCTATGCACAACAGAAATATGTTGGCCCACCTTGAACCTATGCCTCATTTGCAAGTTCAGATCCAGGGTGATGATTTTGGCACCTATATCCTTATTTGTAAAGAAGATTTTTGCTGTCTTTTAATATACAGGCCATTTGCATCTGTTTGCTTGTTAGTGTGTCATCAGAGGTACGTTCATTTTATAGTGAGTCAAGACTATTGTCATTGGACTTGTCGCAGTTACAAAAGTTTTTAACAATGTACTAGCAATTGTTAACTGTTCTTTTGAATTAGCAGGCTTCCTTTTCAGGACATAGATGACTGATTGACAAGGAATAGCCAAGATACTGCCTGTCATGCTGCAACTTGGACTGTGCAGTATAGTCTAGCCCTAAGGATAAACAGTCAAGGTATCCTCTCCTCAATGTTTAGGCTCTCAAATTTATTAGGGCAAGGTTGGACAAAGTAGTCATAAAACCATACCTTCACCAAGATAGATTTCAGATTGGGTAGGGAGACAGTTAAGGAACTGGGTTCTCATTCTATCATTGTTCTATCAAATCATAAAAGGCGATATGAAACGTCTTCTAAATGACAAGTACCAGGCGTGTAAACCTGGCTACAGTTGATGTACTCAGACATTTCTCATTCTAAAAGCAATTATTGCTGTTTCTGAAGCTATATCATTCAAACAGTGGTAGGTATCACACCCCCGTCCATGATGTATTGATGAATAGAAATATGACATATTTCTGTTTAATATGAAGCAGTTGACCTTTGGACTGGGACACAGAATTAAGTGGTGGTCTCCTGATTTCTCTCGCTCCCTCTCTTGTGAAGTCCTAAGACTACTTCTTTCTCCAGCAGCCTCTCGGGAACCTTCAATCTTTTTTCTCTCTATGGTCATCTTCATCTTTGCCAAGCCCTGCAGCTATCAGAAACTTATTGTACAACTGGGATGTACAGGAAGAGGAAAAACCTTGCATTTTCTTCTATTCCTTTTGCAAAGAGAAGGGAAGAAGGAAAAGAAAGGCAATGTCAGGAGCGAAAGCTGGAGAAGAGTTCTGCAAGTCATGGCTTTTGACCCTATTTGCCACTATAGTTGAGACTGTACAAAGAAAATTAATTGTACTACAATTACTACAGATGTGAACTACACATACACATACACACACACCCTGACCCTATCTCTAATCCTTTGGCTGCAACAAGAATAGTGTTTTACAACTCTATTAGGATGAGGCTGGGAGAGCTGTTCAGGCTGACAGCGCCAGTCCTTATCTTCTTAAGCAGAGACAAATGTCAGTAACTTGCTGTGTTAGGATTTCATCAACACAGCCTAAGTCTTAAATTAGTTCAGCATTCAAGTTCTGTGAGAGTAGAGGCTTTCCTAGAAGAGGAAATTTTTGAGGAATTGTTAAAGGTGTGTAATGAGACATTTTGTGAATTTTCATATGCAGAGCATCCCAAACCTGAGAACAGGAAGCAAGAAATAGATTTCACAAATAGAGAGTAAGTATGCTGCTGTTTAAGAGATGACATTTAAAGTGACATTAAATTGCAGGGACCTTGAAAATTAAGAGATGTGGTTTGTGTTTGCTTCAGTAATAAAAAATGGGATAATAGAAGGGCAGAGGGAGGTTGGTGTTCCTGACCAAAGCACTGGGCTAGGAAAATATTCTTTGCAATAATGTTTAGAATATGTCTGGAATTATTAAAATTATAAAGAAAAAGACTGCAGAGTCATAATTCAGGTCTTTACAAGGGAAGCGTAAAATACATGGACTGAGGAGAAGAGTTACCTATTAGGAGTGTTCTAAGGAAAGGAGTATTGCTTTCTTCTTAATTTTTATGATGCTGTTTAACTTTGGAGAAATGAACTGTCACAATCTGAGTTTGCAGTGTCTTAAGTGCTAGTGTTACACTACTATGAGCTATCATATTATCTCTTTAATTAAATCTCCTTGTATCCGTTACCATGGCCAGTATTATGAAAGTCATGGCTCTGTTGAGATGTTTTTGATACTTCTCCTACTTCTTGTTTTGATCCCTTGGTTTGACTGTCAGTTTTCAGCTGCCGAGTACTGCGACTACCCTGACTGTTAATGTAAATTTGATTGAGGTCTCATCTGATTTAGACGTACAGTTTTCATGAAGAATGTTTTCACAAACACACAACCACCAATGTCAGCTAGATCTATGTGTCCTGATAGCCATAACATAAATGAGTCATAAAAAGCAAGTGACATAAACAAGCAATGTAGTTGATTTGCTTCTTGATTGGACTATAAATAATACTTGAAGTGTATAATTTGAGAGCCCTGTGGCGCAAATGGTCTAAAAACTAGTGGGAATATCACACTTGGCCCTGAAAAATTTTGGTGATGTATGTACCACTCACTGCCTATACCAAATGGCAGAGGATAGCATTATCAGGCTGAATGGGCATATAATGGGCATAGACTCTAAGGTATTCTAGTTTAACATTGTGAATCAGCCTTTTCTTCTGGATTTCTGCCTTCGAAGGAGCTGTGTTTTGACAACAGGCAGTTTCCCTGTAGTCATTCCCTCTCTTTGGTAGTCTGTGTGAATGCTTTCATGCTCAGCTTTGTCTGAAACTCCAATGAAGCCACAAAGTCGTCTGGAGTGTGAATCAGTTGTATCATTGCATGATGCAGTGGGTGGGAGCAGATAAATCACTACAGGTTATTTTGGGTGCAAAGGTTTCTATACCCTGTATGAGTTTTTCCTCTAATCTGTAAAGCATAAATGTAGTGAGAGGAAACAATAGAGTAAGAAATTAATGGGATCTGAGACGACAAGGCTGAGCACTTGTTGGGCTATGGAAGAAAAGAGAAAGGAAAAAAATACGGGATTCAGTGATTTATAGTTGAGACGTGAGGACAGCTGAAAACACTACACAGAGGAAGAAAGTGAGGAATTAGGGAACAACCAATTCAAGGCTTTAATTAAGATTATTAACTATATAACAGTTTTTTAATGCATTCTTTTCTGTCAAGGACAGGTTTTGGGTCACCCTTGCCTAGCAGAAAGGTAGTGATTGTTATTCATTGAAGACAAAGTGGGTAGTATTTTTAATCACAATGCCAAACTGCAGTAAAATTTGAGAACAGTTGTTCTGCTCAGATGTCTTGGTTTCTCTAGTAAATTTGTCTAGATTGTTAGATCTTTAGAAAAAACAAAGTGCTGTCTCAGTGGTTTTAAATTAATTTGTTCTTGCAACTGGGATTTAACAGTTCCTTTGAAGCAATTATTATTTTAGTACAAGTGTATATGAGATGCTACCTGTCAATGAGTACTTGGGGAATCCTCAGTATGCAGATCACTGACCTGATAAACTGTAACAGCTCCATGGGAGTTGTTATGGTCTGTCGCATCAATGAGTATTTAGGGACTCTTTAATATGTGGATTATTAGGACAGTAAAAACGTCTGCAGCCCATTGTGTCAGTGCAGCTGTTCCACATGAGCGTTAAGGTATTACACAGCCTTACAGAATATTGTAGAAAAGTAGTTGACTAAGCTTCTGGAGTGGCCATGATTTTACTTTAAACAAGTGGTCTTTTTTAACATTTTCATAAGACATTTAAGCACTAATCCTCACAGTAAACTCATTAAGTTTTGAGACTGCATTTATAAAAATTGCCATTTTTCAAGTACATATTCACAGATTGAATTCTTTGCTGATTCCTTCGCTCCTTTTTTCTACAGTTTAGTAAGTAAACAACAAAAGTAACAGAAATTCTCCCATCTAGAAATGGCTGTCCAAAGAATAGGCCAGGAAAAAATTATCAAATAAATAATCCAATTTTTGGAGTTGTTTTCTAAAATAAAGCAAATTTGCTACTTAACCTGATCAGATCCATATATGAAATTGGACTCTTCATATGATCTCAGAGGTATCAGGGATTTGGGTTAGATTTCGTCTGGATTTTTTTTTTTAATTTTCTTCTATAAATGAAGAGAGATTACTAACTTCCTTAAAATAAGATTCTGACCGTATGGGCATGAGTAAAAATGGTGTTAAATAGAACTTCATAATGTGGCGTTGAAATGCAAAATTTGAAGAGTTGAAATCAGTTGTGTGAGAAATTTATACAGGGCAATACTGATAATTTTCACAAACTCTTGCTTTATCACCTTGTATACATCTTCAACCAAACTTTATTTGAAACATTCTTATAGGCTGTACTTGCTAGTGTAGTTAAAAATAATTTTCCTTTTTTTAGAGTGCTGTTTCAGAAACTGTTTAAGATGCTGGAATATAGTAAATTTTCTATTACCTAGTAATAGTTTGGCTTTTCTTTGACACAAATTCATTTTTAAATCCTGCACCAAGGAAATAAGTTTCACTGATCAGACAGGCTCCTTGTCCGGATGTATCCAGGTTTGTATCAGTCACTGTTATACATTAGGCAGAAGTTTAGCTGCTTCAGTGTTTTAATGTAATATTGATAATTTTTGTTACAATTTTCTATGGATAAGAAGAAATATATAATAAAGTAATGTAGCTGCCAAAGCTGCAAGTATGTAATGAATGCTATTAAAGTAGAATGTGGGTCCACACTCCTTCGTTTTTAAAGAGGTACTGCAAATTTTGCCTAGATTATGTCTCTAGATAATTGATATCAGAAAACACCTAGTACTGAACTTAAAGGGAAAATTTTTAAATGGTATTTACTTTCATGTGTATTTACATCTAAGGGGATGTTGTATAGATGAAGCATGAAATTGCAGGTTTTGATGTCAGAATTTTAAACATGATTTTTCCATTTGTCAAAACCTAAAATAAAATGCAATTTTCAAGTACATGCCCTAAAACTGCTGAAAAGCTCTCTGGTTTGTAGTGGTCCCTTTGCTACTCTGTATTTGTCAGAGGGGAGAGCGTGGAAACATGAGGAGCACACATTCATGCTTGTACTATTAGAAGAAACCCACTATAAACATCTTCAAGGAGTCTGTAAATCTTTCCCCAGTGTTCAAAACACATCTTAAGCTTAATCTTTTAAGTGAACAGGAGAGAGAGAAAAATCATGTGTCTTACTTAAAATACTTTTAAAAACAAAATCTGATTCCATCTCTTGTGATTCTTTGTACGGTCATCCAGAACAGTTCCATCTATTTTCCACTCAAATTTAACACTGAAATAATTATGCAGCTACAGGGTTAGTTTTATAACTGACAACAGTGGCTGGATTTGTGAGCTTTTTTCACAGTTTTCTCATAAATTAAATTTTAATTTTGCCCTTTCAGAATTTAAATTTGAAAACACTGAAGTTGTAGTGGTAGCATTTTAAGCACTGAATGCTAATTTCTGCCTCTTAAACTGAGGTGAGCTGTGAAAAGCAAAGACTTATTAGGAGGAGTTGTCAGCATAAGTTTACACCTTTGATATACACTAAGGTTTCTGAAATTACATTTCTTATTTGAAAAAATATTCCATTACACCTATTACTAATACTCTTAGAAAAATAACATATCAATGGTAACTGTACCCAAAATAAAAAAAAATAGATGGGAAGTAAGAACAATAAAATATTAACAAAATGAACAAGTTACTGTGACTACTAGAATTGTATGAAATGATCATATTAAGCCAATTATCAGGGTAAAAAATGAACTATCTGGATAAATCATGGAAAAATTATTAAATTTCATAAGCACTCCAGATTCAGAACTTTTATAGAGTCAGTTTATGATTAGAAGTTTGTGATGGACTTGATATTTAAATTAAAATTACTTACGTTTGTATTGTTATCTCGATGCCAGTTACAACATTTACTTAAGATAGGTTAATCAATAATCACAATGAAATTAGTACAAAAATACATTTCTAAAATGTACATGAGGCCTGCATCCTCTTATTGCAGAGGTACAAAGTTATAAATTGAAAGAAATATGGAGACGGCTTCACGTCATACTGCTTTCATGGGTGTCGGCAGAGTTGTGTCTCTCACATATTCTCACTCCTCTCTCCATCTGAAGTTGCTGTTGTGCAAGTTTTTTTTCCCCTTCTTAAATACATTATTCCAGAGGCGTTACCACTGTCGCTGATGAACTTGGCCTTGGCCAGCAGCAGGCCCATCTTGGAGTGGCTATTATTGGCTCTGTTGGACATATGGGAAGCTTCTAGCAGCTTCTCACAGAAGCCACCCCTGTAGCCCCCTTGCTACCAAACCTTTCCACACAAACCAAATACACTCTGGAATTGTTTTTCAGGCTTTATTGTGAAATATCCATTCACATTTTCAGGGATTCTGGAGTTGAGAGAAGTTAAAAGGATAGGGTACCGCTTTTATGGCTTCTGCATGGAATGCCATGACAACAGCGTTTATATGTGGAGTTATGACTAAGGGTAAAACCTCTCTAGGTAACATTTGTCTAGGATATCATAGAGTGAAGTATGATAGATAACACCTTGGTGAGTAAACCATTACAATTAATCTTTTTTCCTTCTCTTTGCCAAACACTGTGCAACATAGCTTTTAAAAACATTGAGAGACGTTTCTACTGAGAAGTGAAAACTGTTAAACAGATTATGAACTAAGTGACAAATTTGTCATCCTCACACAGATACTTGATAGGTAGGCTATTCTGTATAACAGCAAAACTACCATTTATGCAAATAAGGTAAAACAGCCTTTACATGAGTTGAAGTTGCAGATCAGAGGTCTTCGAGTCATTTGTGATCTATATGAAAGCCTTAACATTTGAAATGGAGTCCAGATATGAACCTATTATTTGATCGCCGTACTTCACCATCAAACGTTGCTCTAGTAAAGCAAGATGACAAAATATCTAAATAATGTGTGTATTTCAAGATGCCTTCATTTCTGTTTATATATGTACAAAAATATATTTGTGTAATGTGTAATAAGGATTTTAATAAATGCTTGAAAATGGATTTTTTAATATGCTCATTATGTTTCTGAGCCTGCTAATTCTTTAAGGAAATGAAGAAAAAATAATGAAATGATGTTACACAGGTACTTAATTTTTTTTTATCTCTGATACTACTCTGGTAATTAATGTCTGGTTTATGCAAACTAGTCGATATCTCTTACTGGACACATTACTGTCAAGAAAATATTACTTGCCTTAATTATCAGTAATGAAGCAGGGATAAGCTGCTCACTTAGATATAATATATCTAATGACCTTTTCAGCTAGAGGTTGTGATGAAAGGTATCAGTTTCACAAATTATGCCTCATTCAGTTTCTGGCCTTTGTCGAGATTAATGTTTTGAGGATGAGTTTTTAAAGTCAGACATAAATTGTGTTTGGTGTTTAAAATTGATTTAGTGTCTTGCTTTTAGTACATCGTTTTCTCCCTTATAAATTACACCAAGCTTCATTTTTATCTTCATGTTTTATTATGAAAGTCAATAGTTAAGTCTCGTCTTGTCTTATTAACGACTACTGTATATTTTGACAATAGTAACTGGCAGAAGAAAGCTTAAATAAGCATTTAAATATGAAGGTGTATCATAATTTTTAAAAAGCTTATGTTTATTTTTTTAAACTTTTTGGTCAAATTATTTCTTTCCTAATTCTTAAAATATAAACCAATTTTAAAAATATAATCTTTCCTAACTGTTATTCTAGTTAATAGCATTAGGACTGAAATGGATAAAGTTACCTGCTTTCTACTTTTTCCTTAATCTGAGCTCTACAATATGATCAACTCCAAAGTATCTGATAATTCTATAATTGTAATAGTTTTTATGTACAGTGAAGTGTACATAAACAGGAAGTATTTCTCCGTGTCCTTAATGACTCAGGTCCAAATGACGTTCCACTGATGTAGTGTATTTGGTAAGTAGTGTGAGCCCGTGACCTAAATGTGATTCAGATTTTTTTGGCTGCTTCAGCAGTAACATCAAGAATTAATTGAATGGTCTATTTACTCTGAAGGATGAAACAGTGCAGTGATATTTAGTAAATTTTAAAATTCCAATGTACGTCAGTACCTTTTCGAAAATAAGTTCTATTTTATTCTCCTCTTGTGACTAATTCTATAAGAAGTCAATCATACTGTAGCGCTTGTGCATCCAACATACTTGGTTTCAGGCATTTGGATGTAATTAGCAGCATTTTAGTTGGTTCCAGTACACTCTATTGAGCTATCACCAGTAACTAAACCCGTGACAGTAGTTAGGATGGATGTTCCTTAGGTCTCAGCTCAGGTCTGAAACCACTCTTCAGTCTTCTAACATACAGGAGTGGAGGTGACAGAATTTTTAAAGACTTCAGATTTCTGGTTCCCTTGGAGCAGTTAAACTTCTGGCCTGTGTCTGTGTTGAACAGGATGTTGAGACAACTGCATCTTACTTTCCTCATGGTAAAACTCTCACACTGTCCTGTTCTCAGCCTACCTTAGTGTCCTTACCTCCATGAGAGGGTCAGAAAACATTGGCTTTTATCAGAACTCTTTAGTTTTACTTGATAGAAATAAACCTATCAGTAATGAAGGTGATTGCTCAGATCCACAGTGTGATTTTGAGCAAAATAAACCCCACAGACCTCAGGCTAAACTGAGAGGAGGGAGGACAAAGCAAATTGTTTTTTAGAGAGCCTGGAAGATATTAAATTAATTGTTATAGCAGGAATTAATCAGCTGATCCTCAACCAAAGAAAAGATTAAAGCGTTGCTGCAGAAGGAGGCAGCCCTGTTTGTGCCACAGATGCATTCCCCAGCCTGCACTGTGTGCAATCTCCTGCTATTCAGTTGAGATTCCACTGCTGTTCAGTGTGGAGAAAAGAAATATTTCCACATTTCATAGTGTTGATTTCAGAGGTTTTGACAAACTGTTTGCCATCCTTTTCACAGGAAAGGGAATATGAGGAATGCTCAGCCAAGGAATACGCTACTTTTTTTCCTTGTCATAATAGTATAATGTGTGACTGCTTTTAAAATTGCCATTTTTGAAATTTACTTTTAAAATTTTAAGTGGTCACTTGGGCTTTTCTTTGCCATTTTAATATCTCTCACTTTTCAAAGATATTTAGTCTAGTATGAGAACAACAAATTGTGTTTGCTTTACACTTTGGTCTGTTTGATACAGTCTTATATTAGACACGACCTGGATACAAGATACGCTGAAAAACTTCACTTTATTAGAAATACCACCCTTTGGACATGACATTTCTTGAAATGAGGTAAAGTAATTAAACAGTAAGTGGGACCTTAACAGTGTGGTTATTAGGATGACAGCAGCAGTAAATGTAAATTAAATCATATTCCTCTCTGTCAAACACTGTTTTATTGTGCTAACAAACAATGAAGAGGGGAATTAAATTAAAGTATAGCTGCAACAAATTTAAGTGTTATCAATAGTGTGTCAAAATGAGTTAAGACATTTATATGAACTAAAAGAGCACTTAAATATATTCAAAACCAAAGCCAAATTTTTAGAACACTGTAAACAGAGTGGAAAGAAGCAGAGATAAGAAAAAAAAAAAAAATTCCCAAAACTTACCAAGTGGAATAAATTGAAAAATTGTTGGAGGCACTGGATAGACTAAGAAATTAATTTTAGAAGTGGTAACTTAGTAATTATGTAGTTATATACTTAGTGCGAGAGTGTGGGAATATCAAATACATAAAATCATTTCAAATAATGTAAATAAGTAAGATACACCTCTAATAATATAGTTAATCCATTTCTCTCAATTTCTGCCACCGCTTCACTAATATCTACTTTATTCAGCTGTTTTTTAACTTGTTACATCAGCTGCTGTGTGTTTTTACTCCTCATCTCTTCTTAAACTGTATCACTGCCAAAATGGACAAAAAGATAATTAATAAATTCAGTGATCATAATTTAAGGTAGGTGGCATGACCGTTCACTGATGTAATCTCTCTCCCAGTCTGGATGGAAGATTCATATTATTAGTCTTTTTTTTATATATATATCTGTAATATAAGTAAATATTTTGCATTTTATGCTCTCAGTCCCTTGTACTAGGGTTTCGGCAGAATATAGCATTAATTGACTTGGATCAGTGCTTGAAAAGATGTGTGAAGATATTCTGATTCCTGATGCAAATTAGAGCCATTTGGATTTACAAACCAAAGTCCATTAGGCTGGACTCTGAATCACTCCCTGAAAAATCCCTGCAAAACATTTTCCATTTGAGTTTTCAGGACACTGAACAACAAATCTTTTCCCCCTGGTCAGTCCTGTTTTCCTGGTACAATTTATGTATCTCTTACTCGTAATGCCTCTGATTAAAAACAGTCACAATATGTAGAGATAGCAAGAGGGTATTCACACATTCCCTTCAGCATGAATTGCAGAAAATTCTTACAGCTGGACCTGGAAATCTTGCTTGGAAATGTCTCTTGGACCTTTCTCCTGCATGGAAACTTGTCTGCCACCTGGGGCTCTTTGCTGGGCACAAATGTAAGCTTTGTGAAACACTTCCTCTGCAGAACATTTGCTCTGCTTTGCTTCCATCCTGGTTCACATGCCAGCTACAAAAGGCACTTGCAGACCAGACCAGAGAAACACTGAAAACCTTTGCTGTATTAAAAATTTGAAGGAATCTCTGCTGCTCCTGTTGGTTACATGAGGTGACTGTTTTATCCACTCCAGCTCCAGCATAGCAACTGGAGTGCAGGTTAAATACCCGAAGCCAATAACTAAATTAGATATTCTCAACAAAACCTGACCTTAAGGTAAAAATCACAGTGGTTCACTCTCAGCTGGCTTCAGTCTATCCCCCTGCCCGTGCACCCAGAATTAACCACAGAACTCCTGCTGATGTTCAAGTTAATTTAAATGTAAATCTGTATTAATCCCAGATTTAATCCCATGCTCAAAATGTTGCACATTACATACATTCTGCTTTTATAATACCAAACTGAGACCTTAAAATATACACTGTGAAACTTCTATTTTGGCTCATCTTGCCAAAGTTAAGTCAGTGTGGGTTTTCCAGAATTTCTTTTCCTCTCTTAACCATGAAGATCAAGAAAAGCCAAACTTTCCAGTATATCATTGAGATGTAATGTGTTTCTGCTTCTACAGGAGGATGAATAACTAATATTCTAATGTCCTTGTTTTCTTAATCATATCTTTTTAATGCTTAGGGATGATGTCACATAAATTTGATCTGTAATCACAGGGAAGCCCTAAGTGCTGATATTTAGCCTGAACCAGTATAAAAAAAAAATTAAAAAAATGAAACAAAAACCTCTGCATTTTTTGACTCTCCATGCCACATTCTGAGGGACCGGGTTTAAAAAGAAGTTATATACAGGTCAGCAGAAATTGCCTTCCCTGAAGAATGCACAGCAAGTGTACCTGTTCTGTTATTTGCCCCAGATAGTGATGGACTTGGCAAATCTTTGTTGGAAAACTAGTCTTTTCCATTTATCTAGCTGAATGCTTTGTATTTCATCAGCACATTGGGGATTCAAACATTCTGTCAGTACATTTGTCCATCTCAGGAAGTGAGTCTTTCTGGCTGGTGCCAATTGATTTAACCCATGAGATGGCAAATGAATTAAGTTATTTCAGTCATTTCTATCTAGTTTTCCAAGTTGGTGGAAGATTCAAACTTGGGGTTTTTCCATTTGTTGTAATAGAAAATACATGAAAATCCACATAATGTTTCCAAAGTTCAACAGAAGAACAAGTATGATGAAAGACCTTGCATCCTAAATTGGTACTCTTTATGGAAATGTCCATTGAATTGAACATTGCATAGTACTTTTTCCAGAGTTCATTTTTGCAGAGGTGGGAACTAAACCAGGTCAGGCCATGTCTTAATTTCTTCATAGGGAAAAAAAATGTCTTTACTTCCTACTACACTCTTGTATACCTAAAGTTCCCCAACAGTGGATGTATATTGTATATTGACATCAAAATTTTTGGGATTGTGCAAGAGCCAAAAAAAATATTATAGATTGAATTAGGAAGCCATGATTTCATAAGTCTAAAAATGCCTTTAAAAGCAGCTGTATATTCCTTGGCAGAAATCATCCTTTAGAACTAGCATCTAAAACATTTCAGTTTGGCCTCAATTAAAGGTATCTTTACATATGAGCTACAAAGTGATCCTGTTTAATTGATTTTTCCTTATATATTGTAGAAACAACATGGAGAAATATCTGTGGAATTGTTTTGTTATAAAATATTCTCGAATACTTTTTTCTGCCAGTATTACACTGTATTAGTTGAAGCCTAAAATGAAACTGTGCTTCATTGGTGCCATATTAATGATACCTTTATGACTACATATACTTAAAAACATAAGTTAGAAAGGGTATTGGTTAAATATTTTAAATAAGTCTTTATAATATCGTTCTAGTAATGTCAAATACAATTTTTATTTTAAAAGATCTTGTTGGAATTTAGTCTTTGAAAATATTAATAACAGCTTACAGCAGGTAGGCTATAAAATAACACTGTATGCTGTCTATTTAGTTTCTGGTTGAAAAAGCACAGCAGTACTTTAGTTCATTACCTTTGAAAAAAACAGTAACAAGATAATACAGCTGCCTCTGATTAAGATGTAAATTCTTTCTAATTAGAATGTAAATTCTTACATTTAAATGAAGACATCAATTGTCAGGATGCCATATGATATCTTATTCCACCTTGCCTGAATGAAGCCCTCACTGTTCATCTATGGCACTAAAATAGTTTTGCAATCCCTTTGTTCTCTGATTCTTGTAATATTCTCTCTTCATGTTCCCTTTACACATTGCTTTTGTTTGTTTTCCCCCTGCATCTGATATTGTTGTGTCTTGGGATTTTGCAGAAATTTGGAATGAAAATTGAGTTCAGTCAGTGCCAGTATTTGCTTGTGCCTCAATTACTTCTGCTGAATTTTCCTCAATGCAAATCAGGCAGGTTGCATAAAGTGGTGCATGTATTTGAAATAATTAATTTTCTGTAAAATGATGGATCAAGTCCAATCAACCTTCGTGAAATCTAAATAAAAGAATAGAGAATTAGAAATTAATTAACATTTTGTGTTGCTAATACTTTATTATGCAGTCTAAACTATAAATAATAAGTTTTATTTTTGAGCATAACTTTTTATTATGAACTGTTGATGATAACTTTTGACATAATTATCTTGTTAAAATATATCACTATATTAACCTAAATTTAATGTCATGGAAGGCATTGTAAATTAATAGCATTTTAAAGTAGAAAATTACAAGATACAGAGTGTAAGAATTTACTCATTAATTACTTTTGCATGTAAAAGTCTTCTGCAGAGTTAAGACAGTTTGTGCCTACCAGTTGATTTTAAAGTGTTTAATTTCATTGTTTAATTAAACCAGGCATAATCCTAAATCTTGTTGACTGAAAGAATCCTTGGATTCTTTTGTTGGAATCCTGGTTTTAATCAAATACCCATGTAGGAAAAGTTTACATTCTTCTTACAAACACATGCCTTCTGTTGCTACTCCAAGTGGTTCTTCTTTTCTCCATTTATGACCTTTATTAATTTTTAGTGTGTATTTTTTATAGAGCATTTCATGCCAGTAAGATTCTCCACTTATCAGACTTAGTCATAGGTAGTGACACCATTTTTGGTAAAACAACAGAAGTCTTAATATAAATGGCAAAAGATATTTTGATCTAACATAATTAGATATGTGTGTGTTCTATAAATATTATTCATAGTGCCTCTATGTACAGAAAGGTATAATTATGACCAAATTGTTAGCAGTAATAACAGTTTATATGATGATCCAGTTTGACTGATATGCCCGTATCACAGATTTACTTAAAATATTAAATCTAAAGATCAGGAAAAGTTGAATGCAGTTTTAAAAAGTTAGAAAACATTCTCATCACAGTGGTTAGTTAACACTGGTGTTAGCGTCATTTATAGTTTAACAGTGCTTGCCATAAAATCTTTCATTAACAGTATTGCACTGTGTTTTTCCAACTGAATTGTAGCAGGTGTCGCTTTATTAACAAACACAAAGACTGTGCTTGGTGGTTAGGAGAGAGTGATAAAAGTGTCTTTAATCTTGGAGTTTTTAAGTTGTCACAAGCAGAAAGTCTCAATACGTTAGAAAAATGTGACTTACTGAATGCAAATGTTATCTGGTTTTCTCCTTTTACTCCTCAATACAAAATTTTCTTATATAAGTCCAGTTATAATACACCTGTAACAATCTCATCAAAGTAGAAAATTTAATAGTCTTTCAAATCTTCTTTACTCAATTGGAAACGATAAAAAAAAGTAACTTAAAAGTTCAATATACCACTTCTACCCGAGAACTGCAAAATAAGCACAAAAATCAATTATTCCTGTGAAACCTCCAGTCATGTAAATAGTTGATCAGTTCACACACAAGTAGCTTTGTGTCAGTGAAGAACTAAACTGTGTATTAAATTATTTGTAGGATGAGGCCTTATTACTTATGCATATAACTTTAACAGTTCACAACAGTTAGGCTGTTTTATGCATAGGATTAGATGGTCAAGTATTCTCAAGTACGATATTAACAAATAGGGGTGTCTCAAATGTTTCTGAGAATTTCAACAGAAGAGATATTCAAAACTAGAGTTCATAAATAACATCAAAATAGGCTGCATAATGTATTGTCCAGTGTCGATCTCAGTACTGTCATTTAAGAGAAAACTGGTGAAATACAGAAGTGTTTTATATGGAGAGCTTATTCTGAAATTCTGAAGGACTTTGTCATCCGTGTGTCTACTTTAGAAGAGAATCGTAATAAAAATGAACCTCTACTGTTACGAAGGGGGTTTTTTTTAATATTGCTTTAAAAACTGTTTACTTGTATTAAAAACTGATGCATTTTGTTAAAGGAAAGAATATGCCATGATCTTGAAGAATCTCAATTATTTCAGTTGGGTCTGATCAATACCAGCTAAGTATTAAGAAACTACCCTGTATTCACTGTGTCACAGAGAAAATAGATATATTATTCTGTCATTTAGAGTTACTATATTTCAGCGTGCATGTATATATATATATATATATATATTTTCTAGGATGCTTTGGGTACTATATTAATATTTATACTATTCCAAACATATAATGGATTAGTATCACGTTTCATAATATAGTTCATAATTCTCTTAGTGAGTGAAGAGGACATAACGCTGATCAGTTTGGCCTAGATATTGAAAGTGGTAGGAAGATACTTCCATCCAATTAGAGTAACATCCAAGAAATGTGATCTAAGTAACACAGTATCAAAAATAAATATGTGTACTCAAAACATTTTCATAAGTAAAATAAGCTGAAAGCCTATACAAACTGAGCAGATTCTAGCCTTTGAGGGGATTTGTTAGAGAAATAACAAATATCATTTACAAAAATTTTCCCTCTGTTGCTTTCTTTCCTCAAAATACCCTGTAGTGTTATCTAGGAGACAAAGAATTTTACAAATCGTCTTCACATTATTGCTCTTTTAATATTACTTTAGTATTTTGCTGAATGAGGGGAACAGACAGTAAAAGTCAGGTCCAATAAACAATCAAATTATTCACTTTTAGATTTTCTTTAACCAGTTGATTTGTAACCAACCCCTCTATTGCTTTTAGATTGGAATACACAGTAAGGTGGTGGTGGTATACTTCCTTTTCTGCAACATAGTGATTTGTCCGGTATCTGTTTCCTCCTTGAATTTATATTCAGTGCCTTTATTGTCTTTCACTTCATTCTGTATTTCACTCAGATATTATTTTCTTCTAGCAAAAAAAAAAAATTGCCTCCCATTCACAGTTCATTCTATTCATCAGTCTGACCAATTTGACAATTTCTCATTCATCACAGACATTGTAAATCACATCTCTAGAGTTTTCTTTGCAGTTGTCTCTATTAATTCTGTTTCTATAGAAGGAATCCCAGATCCTTCTGTTCACTGCGAGAGTCAACTGCCGTTTCAACAGGACTGTTTAAAGTGTGAGCTTAATAAGTTTGTGGAAATAATCTTATTTATATCCTACCATTAACTAATTTAGTTTTCACCTTCAGTAAGTTCTAGAATTGATCTACCTTTTGTGGCTAGCCTATATTCTCTATTTTTATATGCCAATATGTTAAATTTTCTGATGAATCAAATCTCGGCTATAATTACAGTCTTCACTGAATACCTCAGTAGGATGTGTCAGCAGAGAAGGTGAATTGCATTCTGAATCATACTAGTCTCATATCTCTCACTCTCTAATAGTGTCTCTCACAGACCTATCTTTCTCAGTTCTGCCAGAAATTCTCATTAGTTATTGTCTTGTCTTGCTTTGGACATTTCCTCTTCATGGGATATTTTCAACTATTCCTAACATTGGGAGAGTGTACCTCTATAATAATAGCTGTGTAAATAAGTTTGATGAGGTCCCCTTACCAAGGGGAAGTATCTCTTCTTTATTAATTTTTAGTGTATTACATTAGTAGGGGCCATCTTGAGGGCTCAGTTCCAAAGACATAAATATATTTTACATGACTCAGCACCATCAAGGTCAGCTTCTTCACATTTTAACACTGCCTGTACTAAACCCTGATGTATTGCTACAAAAGTCCAGCAAGCTATTTCAATTTTATATGTAAATCAAATTAGATTTGTTTTGCCTCCTGGTGTTATTTTGCCACTGTTTAAATTGGTAAGAGAACTATGTAGAGCAGAAGTGTCATTGCAGTCAATTTTTAGAACACTTAAGCTAAACTTTGGGCTGAATGTCAGTCTATCCACAGATAATTTCATAGGTTTGAGGGGGTTGTTCTGAATTTTGAAATATTTAAATACTCCATGAAACAGTTTTACTTGTCTCCACCAAGTAACTGTGAGGCAAACTGCCAGAGTTTATTGTACTAATCATTTGTCTCTACAGTTGGTGAGGAAACAAAGACATTCTGCCATATTAATGGGGAAACATCTGCCCTTCAAAAGAGAGAAGTCTGATTAAATAAAAGAGAATAACTTATATTGTCAGTATGAGAAAGAAATAATTAGTGGGAAATTATAGGTCAGGTGTAGGCTTTCTGTGACATTTTTGGTCCCTTTTATTAATCCTGCCAGTTTTTGCCAAAGTGTAGGCATAGATAAGAACTTAAGTTTAAACTCCCAGTATTAGCTAGACCTGTCAAAGGCATCTGAAAGATTCAAAACTAAACAATAAAAAAATTCATTTACTATGATCTTTGTAGCAGGATTCCCATTACAAAATGATGAAGTAATACCTTTTCTTCCTCCATAGTCACAAGCGGAAAACCTTTTCCCTCACGTACTCCATTATGCAAGACAAAATGAATTAAATGCATGTTTATGATAATAGCATTTTTCATTTTACTTAGAAGTGGAGAGGTGATGGAATGAGAAACAAATATTTTGAATAGATGTTTTTGTGGATTAAATGAAAGCAATGCTGAGCATATGAATAAGTCATGGTAACAAACGTTCAGACACTTATTTTGGACATACATATCATTATTTTGCCTAATACGAACATTAGGTATGGCTTTTGCATATATTATGCCCTAAATATGTCATCAAAAAGCCTTCTTCTGAATAAACTTGCTTAAATTACAGATACAAAGACCCAGCGTATTTTAAAATATACTTTAAAAAGTATGCTGAGTAGAATTGGCATTGAAACACATTGCTAGGTCTATTAATTGGATCTATTAATTTCATTTGCTTAATTAATTTTTAAAAGTTTAGAGATAGCTTCAAAATTATGTATAATAATGTTCAATAGAGATGGTCATGCAGATGTAGATAGTCAAATTGTGAAAGCTGAAAGAATGGTTCATGCATGTATGAGTTACCATGTATGATAGGCATCTTTATGAAACCATCTTTGATAGCCCACCTATATATGCTAAATTGCTGATCTGTAATCATTTTGTTATTCCATAATAAATTGATACCATAGCAACCTCATAGTACTGTGGAACAGCATCCTCCCAGAAATAAGCCAACCACATGTATTCAGTTACAATTCATTGAAGATAATTTAATAAAAAGTTTGTAAAAATCAGTAAAGTCCATCCATTTTTTTTTTCACTTAGAGATTGTCCTTACTGACTGTTGCAGTACTAAAATTATGGTTGTATGTTGTAAAGTTGTGAAGTTGTCACGTTGTATGTTTTGCACTGTAGCTGTCTTTCTTCTTAGTATTTATTTAACATATAGAAGGCATTAATTATAGTCCAGAAGTCCAGCTGAGGGCATCTCACTATGCAAGAAAAGGGAGATACCATTTTTGGAACTGAGCAACAGTAACCTGAGAAGTGCTAAAAGGTACGTTTTTAGCGTATCGGCTAAATGTTGTTTTCTCACCTTCCCACATGCATTAGATTTCAGTTGTCAGTTTATTACTTTGCTGTGGATGTCTGTTAGAGTAAGAATTAAAGTCAATGGTTGTTCTTGAAAATTAAGCTTTTTCCATTCATGGAAGCTATTTTTTCTCAAAAAACTGAGACTTGTGGTGGCAAATACCCTAGGCACAGCCACCTGAGCCATAGTGCTGATCCAGAATATTTTTCACATACACTCTTCGTGAATCTGTATTTTGTCTGCTTGTTGATTGCTCGACTATTTTGAAGTCAGCATCTAACATGAAATGTGTGATACTTTTTGACAATAAAACATTTCTTTCACTGTCTTTTGGAAGAGACCCCAGGAGGAGGATGTAGGATATTTTGAAACAGTTTTCTTGAAGTGATTTGCATCTACAAATTGTAACAAATTTTTAAGGAGTTCAGCTGACATTTCTACAGACCTAAAGGAACTGACTGTATTTGCTAGTACTCATTAACTCTTAAAAGCAATGCAATATGATGACTACTTCATATTGCAACTTTCCAATATCTTTATCTGAAAAGTTGAATAATGGTCTCCTATGACCATTAGGTTATTCTAACAGATTCTGATTAACAGTTGAATTTAAAATTTTTACATAATCTACAGTATGTGCAACCATTGAACAGTAACTGTGTTAACCTATACATTACTGAATATTTTAAGCAAATACACAGTATTTGAAAATCCATTACAGCCTTGGTGATTTCTTCTAGGGTGGTGTAGGTGTTCCTCTTAACATAAGTGTACAGCTTATCAAAATAAAGACCAATATATCTTATTTTAAAATAGCAAACAATGAATTTGCCTTGTCCTTCACTTAGAGTTGAAATATAACTGTAAGATTCTTTAAAAAAATATGTTCACTTCTACTTTGAATCTGTTGTAGTAAGGAATTCTGATTCTTATCTAATTTTATGCAAGTTACTCCTATCTTTTACTTAAAATTGCAGAAACCTCAGACAAACTATGCTCCTAACTTTTTTTATCATGTCCACACAAAGCAATCTTTTACCTTGTATGTGAGATGTAACATGAGCAGGTCTCTAGGAGGACAAAGTTACAAAATAATGCTAGTAAAATTAAGTAATCTTTCATTTCTATGGGTGTGATATAGGTGAGTGGGTGTTCCCTTGTGCTTCTCATGTTTCGTTCTATTTATGATTTCTACTGTACATATACTTGTCCTTGCTCACAGGTTATTCATACCAAACCTATTTAGGTGGTCTTTCCCACTCATCCAATACTGAAACAAGATAACTCTATTTTTATTCTATCAAAATAAAGTCAGCAGAAAAATGTTCAGTGGTTACTAAACTGGCTGCGCCAAAATAATTGTGAACTTGTCAACACTTGTAATAATTTTCTACAAGCACTCCATTGTAATGCAAATAATGAAATTATTTTTTAAATAACCATAATGGAGGTTGAAGGAGAAATGTCAAAACTTGGCATTATGTCATATAGTCTCTACACCTATGTGCACTACACCTTGTGCCTACTCTCCTAGTTAGTTTTTCTCCATTTTCAAGTGTTTGTGGGAAGAGAGAAGTGAGGACACATCTGCTAGAGGAACAGTAGGCTGGGAGTGGGAGTTATCATGCCCACACATACTGCTGCTGATCCTACTTCATCCCACTCACTGCTGTATTTTCATTATAAGCTTGGATTCTGTTTCCCTCTTTATTACAAGGATGTTACAGTTCTTTATTCTTCACTGACAGCTGGCAACAGGTAATGCTGGCTGTTATTTTGTTCGCTCTAGTCAAGCACATTCATTTCCAAATATAACCATGTTTTGTTTGCTGTATTTTGTTCTTGGTGTGGTTGAATGCCATCCTTGGAAAGATGTGCATTGAGCTGGTATTGAATAAGTGGCTTGCCTTCGGCATTCATGAGTAAATTCTGTAGTTTTTGTTTCAAGGCTTTGACATGTCATCAAGTGTAAATCTATTCTAATGCCAAAATCCCTCTTGATGTCTGATGCCAATCAGTAGCTTTTCATCTTGAAAAAGGTAGTGAATAATTTGCCCTGTGGATATTACACAGATACCATATATGGCAAGAAGCAAAGAGAGGGGAATCCCATACCCATTTTTTAAATTCAAATAATCATGTTCAACCAGTTTGCTTTCCTAAATACCATTAGTAGTCTGGTACATTTTCTCGCTTTCAAGTGAATATTGAATACTTGTCTAATTTGCATATTTTAGATGTGTAGAAACAATATACTCTTTCTGCTGCAGTATTTTATTTCATGAGCAGTAGCCAACATGCTGAAATATATGAATTATATTACATTTGTTATTTTAATAGGAAGCTCAAATCTTTTACCTCCTTCAGCTTCATTAGTGTTTTTTTATTAAAAAAAAAGGAAGGAAAAGGCATTTGCTATATAGGAAGGTCAACATTTTCTTTGTGAATGCAGTTTGCACCCATGATTTTGAATTTCAATGAACTGTAAGCCCTAAGAGTGTTGAATTAAAGGCATAAAACACTGTAGTTCACTCAAGAGCTCAAAAGTATGTAATTTCTCTCCTTAGAAAGGAGACCTACTGAAAACCTAATGAATGTGTTTATATAGTTGAATGGCACTCATATAGTTTATACTAAGAAGAAAGAAGCAAGTAGAGCTTTGTGTTTAACTCCTTTTCATTCTGAAATATTACAAGATTTTAGGGTGCATGGGGACTATTGTGATTATTTAGTCTGACCTCCTGTGTAATACAGGTCACAGTACTTTGCACAGTAATTCCTGCATCAGGGCAAATAAATTCCTCAGCTGTAGCGAACATTTTGTACTGAGTTTGATTGGTTTAGGCTGCCACCTTATCCTAAATCTCATATTAGTAATACCAATACTGTGAAGTATTTTCCTTATAATTTGTAATAATGTTGAACCTTTCACCCAAAGTTACTCAAAACAGCTTGTATGCCTTAATTAAACTTTAAGATACTATTTTAAAATGACAAGTCACGTATATCATTTCCAATGTAGTTAATCAGGAATAGAATTTAAACTCGTAATCTTTTGGTTTAACTAATAAATCATAAAAACACTCATTAGCTGATTCACTAACCACTGATGATTTTAGGCTGAAAAATCTAATCACAATTATAGTAAATTACTTTTGTCAGGTTTAAGAATTCCATAAAATTACAGTGAACCCAGACTGATATTTAAAGATTTTTGCTACTTGAATATTGGGGTTCAAGTTCTCATTCTAAAATCTTCAGGCGTGCTGCTTCACATACTGCTGTGCATGAATGGACTGCCTTCATGCATAAGAGATCCCAAAGAACTTTAACAACTATGGTGATCCAGGAAATAATCCAGGTATTATTTAATTGCAGCATTCTTTCGGGAATGACATGCAACAGCTGTCCAAGCCCTCAAAACTAAAAGTTGATTTTGGAAAAATATAAAACTTATTTTATCCAAATAAAATATCTGTTAGCATTAAAGTTGGCAAAGATTATTTATCAAAGGTAGGATTTTGCTAGATCAAAGTTAATACTTGACCTCTTAAAAAATGGACTAATACCCTGTGAAAATTGAACTCTAAATCTTGCATCTCATCTAAAAGATTCATTGATAGGACAGATAATGAGACACCTAAATACTAAAAAGTAGTAAATGGGTCACAAGTAGGGACCAGTGAGCTATAGGGACCCGTAAGTATACAAATACAGCAAACAGATGTTCTTTCCTCTATCCAGACAGACACCTGGCAGAGAATAAACACGTAACATCCACATAAAATAAAAAAATAAAGACATTGACACCACCAAATGTCCTATTAATGCCACTATTAATATTCTGCTGGATTTATTTGGAGGGGGAGGAATTTAAAGAATAAGCTAAATTAAGACAAAAACAGGAAAAAAGCATTGAGCACAAGAAGATGATGGCAATGGAGTAACAGGGAAGATAACATAGATGTTAAGTGAAAATGTGGTAGGGACTAAAAAAGGGAGAAGGCTGGAGCAAAATGCACAAGTTAGACAAATACTGGCCAAACCTATAGGAGGTTTTCTTACTGTCTGAATCTCCCTACTTTGGCTGCTTCTGCATCTTTTCCTCCAATTTTGAGGTGTAACTTGGTCTGGCTAGTTTATTTGTCCCTTTTTGCTCTCCCTTCTTGGGTCCTTGTGCTGTGGAATGTACATGGGCCTAGCAAAAACAGTCTCTCATTTGGCTGCTTCTGCTGAAATCCAGCTAACTGATTTCTGGGAAAATCTTGCTTTTTGTGAAGGGCTTTGCAACTCTGAATGTATTTGTGGGTGTGGGTAGGAAGCATTACCTCATCTCTGCTTGGCTTGCAGTCACTAGAGTTCTCAATACACTGAAGATTTCAGTTCAGGCTCTGTACCCAAAAGTATGTCTCTCATGTCTAGGGAAAGTAGAATAGAGGAATTTCAACTGTACCGTGGATTGTATTTGTTATTCTGAGGGGGTGGGGGCTGCAAGAAATAATTTATTTACTTCTGTATTAAAAATGTGGTTGCATCTTTGATCAAGGCTGTACATTACTTTCCATTCTTGTGGCAAGCTACTGAAAATGTAATAGCAGTGGAAATCTGGCATGAACCAAACCTCCTCTACTTAGTTTAGCCCTTTAAATCAAGGATCTTTCGGGCTGTTACTAGCATGTTAAACTGGCTTTTCCATTTAGCCTGGTAAATTTTTCCCTACTATTTTATTTCTGACAGAAAGGATCTGTTATAGAAATGTTCAACCACCCTTCCTCTGTAGCTAACTTCCACTTGAGATCTTTGCTTTTAACAACTTCTGTTTAAAAAGTATGTTGAACTGCAGAAGGCTACTTCAGTGAAGATAGACCTACAACTTTTATACAACAGAACTCAAGCGCGTCAACAGTAGTTAAAATGCAAGATGATCTTAGCTTTACCATCCATTTTGCCAAAAAACAGGATAAGTTAGACTGGGCAAAAGTCTGGGTTTCTGTGGCTAGACTCCTTCCAGTGTCTTGTTGGAGATCATACAAGAGATCTCTTATCATAGTACTGGAAAAACTGGAGTTTCTAAATCTTGGCTGAGTACCTTAGTTATTAGGCTGTTCTCTGTTGGAATAATTTATTGAATAGATTTATTGAAGAACAATGTAGATATGTGTGAAAAGTGAACAGTGTGATAGGAACTAGGATCCAAATAAGGAAAATAAATTACTTAAATTAAGATGTCTGTGATGGTCTAGAGGCATAAGTAGTGAATGTAGAAAAAAGAGAATGTCCAGAGGTGATAGTTTTGACAGTGGAAAGGTAGATTACCTACAGCAGGAGTTATGTTCAGAATGAACTATTAGATTTCCTTGATCTGGAAGGTTTTTGTGACTATTTTACAAGGTTAGATTAAATTTAAGTATATGTTTATCTTCTATTTCACACCATCATATAAAATAATATTGACAAATAACAGTTAAGTAATTATTTTTTTTACTTATTTTTAACATTTGATCATTAAATAGATTTACTTTCTTCAGTCCAAAAGTCAGATTTAAAATACGGATTATCACTTGTAATCAGGCTTGGGTTCTCAAAAGACCTCACCTTGCATTACTGAGTGACTGTGATGAAACTGCATTCAATGAACCTGAGCACGGACATAATCTGACATCTGGATGGAAATGTTTTGTTTGGATTCTTTAGTTTTCCCCTGTACCACTGCAGGAAAAGGACATACGCTATGAAAGCCTGTGGTCTCCAGGAACACTGCTCTGCTGTTAAAAACAATTATAGGGAATGGTTGCTGGGCAATCAGCCACCAAGTAAACTGCGATCCCTTAGCTTTCCCATACTTATCTTGATTAATGATTTAGCTAGTCATAAAATACAGTGTATTTGTAATTTAGATAGAATACTTAATGTTTTTCAGGGGAAATAAAAAATGTGTCTCGTCTGTAAAAGTCTTTCTTCTGGTTGAAATAGGCTATAATTAATATTATAAATAAAATCAAATTGATATAAATCTCTAGTATGTTTTAATGGCAAAACCTTTTATGTTTACCATGACAAATAATACAGAAAGTATCAAACTTGTCATCATTTGCAGTTCTTTCAGTTGACACTTTATGAATATTTAAAAAAAGAAACAAGTTACCTGCTTGTCAGTTATTTATTTTCAGCAATAGCAAGGTCTGATCCAACTTTGATTAGAATTCATAGGCAGCTTTCCATGTGCTTGCATAGCACAAAAATTGAGTCTGAGAGTCAAATGCTACTCAAAAAAGCCAAGCTATCATGTTAAAGGAAATATTTCTGAAATTTCTTTCCTTCTTTGGTTTAGCCATATAGTATCTAAGTATCATATTTTTAATAGCAGAATATGGAGCAATTTCTTTCAAACAGAGCAGAGACATTCTTTCAAAATAAATAGTAATATGCCAAGGTAATGCCTTTGGTATTCCATTTGAACAAATGTAAAAGGCATAGCCAAAACTATCTTTACCAACTTCTATAAATATACTTAAAAGATAGAAGAATGGCAGCCACATACAAGGGACACAGATTGCCTTCAACGTGTCCATGTAAATTTTCCCACAAAAATATGAAAGTGACATTCATTCACAATGTCAGAAGAATATTATTTTTATGCTTTGACTCTACAGGCTTAACACATGCTCTAACTTCTTTATGATTTGTTCTGTCTTAGGGCTATTTTCAGCATAATCTTTTTATGGGGCTATTTTATGTATAAAAATATAGTTTTCTTGACATAAAACATATGTTCATAGAACCATAAAAATGCTTCTTCTTTTGGGTGCCCAGGACCATTAATAATGTCTGAATTATTAAAAGACAAAACATTTTATTTCAAAGTTGGGAAAAGAGTTTCAAAATTACTTCTTTTTTAAATTATTCTTTCTTCTTAGAGACCAAGAACAAAGTTTAGCTAGTGCTTAGCTTAGCTAGCTCAGTTTAGCTGGATGCATTCCATTGGCATCTTGCACAAGAGGTGGTTCCCAGAGCAGGCAATGACTGCAGGCAGAAGTACTGGTAGCCTCTCCTCCCAACAGCTAAGGTTTTTGTGAGAGTTGGCCACTTGTACAAGGGCTTAATAACTTTTTCCAGTTTTGTTTGTCAATGTGCAGTATATAATATGTGAATTTAGTAGAAGAAATTTTAAGCAAAAAGGGCTGCAGGTTGGTTTTTAAAGTGTATTTGTGTATAGAGTTCAATGTAGTGGGAATGATAAATATTTTCAAATACTTTGAATTTTATTTTTACAATAATAGTTTAGAAACAAAGAGAAAGCATACTGTAAATTAAGCTCCTACATATACACTACTAAAATTCTCTGCTTGCAGATCTTTCATCTAGTTTGTCTTCTCAAAAATGTCATGAAATTCTGCAAATAAAACAACATTCTTTAACAAGAATTAAATCATAACAGGCAAAGAAAATTATTTTTAAAAATAACATTAATGTTCATAGTCTTAGAGAAATGGTATCTGAAATTGGTTTCTTACACAGAAAGCATTTTCTGCACCCTGTAGTGTCAAAAAACAACAACTAAAATAATTATTTTATTTTATACACAGGCCAGTAAATAATCTGTAGCTGTTTCTGCTGTGTTCTTCAAATTTTCTACTAATTCTTTTGATTATGTCCATCTTTTTTTCTTGTGTGTTATACTTGAAGTGAAGAAAAAGCAAATGAAATCAAGTCCAATTTATACTCTCCTTGAGTATAAATTAGTATTATTGTTCTTGTCTGTCACTCAAAATGAGAAATTAATAACTTGCTTCTACCATTAAAGTGATTTTTAACTAGTTCTCAGCAGAAATTTATGTGCAGAGTGAAGGCCACAAGTTAGCTTTGTGGCCTTCACACAGATCGTACAGATTAGATGTTTCCTGGAAAAAGAGGGAAAGTATTGCCAAAACGGTAAATATCATCTTGATTTTTGTGATTTATTTCCCATATTTCTAAAAATCCATATTTTAATACATGCACACAGAAAATATTAAATTGGGCAAAATAATAATAAAGTCATTTTGATTAGGAACAGGGAGACAGTATTATCATTTCTGATGTTAGATACTTTATTGTAGAGGGAAAAATTAGGTGATTATTTCATGCACTTAAATAATGTTTATATCTCCTTTCAATGGGACAGATACCTTAATTTCATAATTCTTTGTGTAGTTTACAATTTCTTTTTATATTTATATCTTTCTTGTTAGAACAAAATGAAAAAATTACTTTGTGAAGTAACCCAACTAGCTGATAGACTCAGTTTCATTCCATTTGCTTGCTTTGTTTTTTTGTGCAATGGAATAAATCTGTTTTCTCTCTCCAAATGTATGTGTAAAATTCCACACAAGAACAATCTTTCAATATAATCCTAAGAGTAGTTCTCTTGTTCACCCTGAAATAAAACAGATCAGTAGGAGGCTGGTCCAGAAAACTTGAGCTGTCAGTTAAGCTTCCTAATAAAGCCTCCTCAGATCCTCAACCTGTTTCTATGTCTTGATTGCCCTAAACTATAGTGTTCTTTCTGCTGGTCTCACCTCAAGTCAGCAGGTAGAATGTAGATGGAAAAAAAAAGGCATATCCAAAATATCCAAAAAATGTAAGAGACATTCACTGGGTATTTTTTTAAACGGTTGGTTCATAATGTGTTGTCCATAACTTGGAGTTATCTGGGTTCTCTGTAAATTCTGCTATCCTTAACACACTGGAGAAAAAGGAAAGATAATGACCCAAGATAAACATGTGAAAACTTTCTCAGGTTAGAAGCTTTAGCATTTGGCAGTGCATGCCCTACTTAGCAATGTCTCACTGTGTATGTGATAAGATTGTTTTAGGCTCTTCATGACTCACTACTCACTTTTTCAAAGCTTCGGATATTTATGTTATACAAAGAGGGAGGAAAAGTCCTACATAATTAGTTCTGTTTACTTGATTAATAATTTTACTCATAAACTAATTGAAAAGTTCTGTTTACTTTGATTAATTATTTTACTTGTATACTAAATGAAAGTATTTTCCCTTAGGTGACATAGAGCAAAATATTTCCTTTTTCATGTCCGATTTGTTTAACTTCTATTAAAAAGGATGTTCTTTTTCCAGCAGTTACTCCATCTTTTACTTTTTTTCAGTCCCTAATAAGAAAGTACTGCATAATACTGGAGTCTACACACTGACTAGTGTAACATTTTGCTAGAAATACTAAGTTGGAATTTCTTACCTGGACTCAACTATTTAGTGAGAGTTGTGCCAATGTTTATAAGGCAGTTCGTGGGTGGAACGCAAAGCAGGAAGCTGAGGGATGAACTGGATTTCTAATGCTAAAGTTTAGTTGAAAGGTTAACTTTTTTTAACCCAATATTCACTATAGTACCTGGCAGTTATTTTTAAGGTGACAGATTTTTGGCAACTACCTGATGTTTCCGAGGCTATAACATGTAATAGTAACAGAGAGGGAATAATTCTTTCAGAAGTAGGATCTTCTAATAATGTCAAATAAAATAAACAAGCCGTTTGCTTCAGTAAAACTAGTTTAGATTCCAAAATCAGGCTCTCATTTACTATGTGGTACTCAAGAAAATATTCTTCTCTCTTGTTTTTATTATACTTGGATTGATATATTCTTGAATGGAATCCAATCCTTCCAGCAAAGGTGCTTTCCTAGTGTACTTTTGGGTTCAAGTTGTGTTTTCCCCAGAGTAACTCATCGTGGCTTCATAGAATTTAGAGAGCTGCCTTTAAAAATAGAAAATTTAAGTCTTGTCATTACCCAAGCAGATTTTAGGATTGCAAAGAGAAATATGTGGGAAATAATTCTCACAGAGTTTTGCTGATTTGAATTATATGTGCACGTTAGGTTACATAGACCTTCAGAATTTTAGATTTGCTTGTAAAGTAGGAAATGAATGCATAATCTAAAATGTATTGTGCACTATAATTGTGCTGTGGTTAGTTCACATTAAGTTTCAATTAGACAAGAATGTGACAGGACCATTTAATTAGTCAATAAATATCTGTTGCTGGAAGTTGACAACCTGGAAAGTAGTCTGCTTTGGCGGTTGTTATCCAGCACAAGTTCTGTCAGGCAGTATGTGTCACTAGATGTTGTGCAAGACCTCACCTTAAACTGGAACACTTAAGAGTAAATGGTTTTAACTTTGATTCTCATTCTGCTGTTAATGATATGTTGACAAGAAGGGTGGAATTTTTTAATAAGAAAAAATAAAATTATAAAATTCTTAAGTAACAAGCAGTCTGTGTTGTCTATGTCATATTACGTAACATATCAAACTGTCTTTTTCCCCTACATATGAGGTGTGATACGCTTAAGATTTAATCACCCAAAGTTGTTAAGTAGAAATTAATTAGAAGTGTGTAATGATGTGTTTCTTAGAAATAATTGGTGTGATTAAAAATCCAACTTTAATAACACAATGGCATCAAGAAGTTTTTCATTAATTTTCCTTATATTTGTTTGGGGTTTTTTTAATTAAATACTGTTTTTTAAAACTACACTGCATTAATTTAGATAATTATATTCTCCTTCTGAAAAATTATTGGTGCCCGTCTATTTTCTATCCTGCATGTAAATAATTACAGTCATATGGAATAAAGTTAAAAATACACGACCTCTTCAGAAGTAAGGATTTCAATAATAGATCTGGATTCTTAAATCTGCTTTCTCAGTTCATGAGTAGTGGGAACTCCCCTAGGTAATTTTTTTTAAATAAGCATTGACTGTAACTGTCTTTTCCCTTTTTGTTTGTATTTGTTGAAGAGCTACCCTGGTGTCTGTTTAAAGACACATGCTATAGCAGTCGTATTTAATGTTGAAATATATTGTCATTGTGCTTTGTGGTTTTTCAATGATAGGTTATGGTTGTAGGTACTTTTTGTCTTTTTTTCATGAGCGGAGACACCTTCGCCTCACAGGCTTTGCCTTTTGCAAATGCACTTTTGAAGTGGTGATCGCTAATGGGGAATATTTTTGCCTGGTTTGCCATGTTCGTCTTAGGTAAGCAGTCTCATGACTTCAGGAAGTGGACCACATGTGTTGTAAGATGCCTTGGAGAGGTGCTGGTGGTATTCAGGTGAAGCATGACCTGCTCTGGGAGTGAGATGCACTCAGCTTTAACAAGTTATAGAAAATGTTGATCTGGTTAGAGCTGTCTAAAGCCAAGGGCAGCAGTCCTGAGCCATCAGTGACTGAAACTACAATACATCTCTGACTCTGCATCAAGTCCACCTATTTTGGAAGAGGCCATTATCATGGCCATGGCTATATGGGACTAACTATCCATTTACTCTTCTCACCAATAATTGTGACTGTTACTGGCCCTGGAATGGAAGGAAGAGAGGTAGCAGAGGAGGAAGAGGCAAGGCTGAAATTGCTTAAAACTCTCCATTATTTTTGGAGTTGCTCTACCTATTAGGATTTTGAACTCGGGAAACACATGCATCCTTCACTGGCATGATCTTTTTTTTTCCACTGATAGATAAGGACATGGCAGCTACTTCATCCTTTCCTCCTCATCAGACCCCCTGTGCAGAAGCTGGGGAATAGAAGAGGACACAAGGAAATAGTTGGCTATTTTCTTTTTGTGCCTGGAAGGATATTTTAAGGAGAGTATAGCATCAAATGGGATAAAACAGCAATGCATTTATAAAAGGGGTGTTGGAGGGCTAAGGAGAGCTTAGTGAATGGGGATGTACTGGAATGAAATTACAACATCCAGAATTTAGCATTACAGTGAAAAGAATGGAACATCATCTGTGTTCTTGGTGAAAGTATTGACTTAGAGCTAAAGAAACTCTCATGTAGAATAAGGAGAAATGGTTAGATAATTAGAAATAAAAAGATGAGATCTAGACTAGTAGCAATGAGGTGTTCCTCTTGGAAGCTACATGCAGAAGATTCTTTCTTTTACATATCTGAAGAAAACATGGCTAATATTGTGCACCAGAAATCAAGCAAAAAACGTGTCAGTTGCACGTGGAGAAAATCCTTTCCTGCATTTATTCTTGCAGCTGAAATCCGGAGTTAGTTCAGGAGACTGTTTCAAGACTTTTTTAGTTTTCTGTTGCTATGGTAAAATCTAGTTCTTGCTTCTAATGAAATTGGCAGCCAACTTCCTTGTAGAAAACACATTATCTCACAAATGAACATGGGATTAACCCACTGATAAGTAACACCAAGGTATTTCTTTGGCCTTCCCTGCCCTTTGCTGAGTAGAGATCAGAAGGTCTGACAAAAGGAAAGGTATTCTGCTGGTAACAATCACTTCCACTCATGTTACAGAAAACTCAGAAGAGCAATACACCTACTTTCCTAGCAATAAGCTCTTTTAAAAAAAATTGTGCCATTTTCCCCATAATACCAACAATTCTAGTTGAATTAGTTAATATCCTGCCCATATTTTTCCACATCCTTGTTGTTCTACCAGTGAGAGACATTTCTAACATTTCTGCATTCAAAGTTTAAATATTCACTTGCCATGGTATACAACCACATCTGTCTGACTTGTTTTACTTGATGCCTAAATGTCAGCTGAACCTATTTATAAGGGATCCAAATGTAAGTGTTACACTGTTCACATTATATGCAATTTTCCTTGTCTAGTAACCAGCATCTTTGGCAAAGATGAAGAAATGTTAAATGAAGTCCAGCTAGTATTTTATCTCAAATTCTTTCTATTCCAAGAAATTGGTATGTCTGCTACACTGAATTCTACAAATATTTTTTCCTAAATCACCATTGCCATGTCCAGATTTAGCCTATTGTGGTGCAGAATTTATCTATAAAGTGAACTATTCTAGAGCTGTCATTCTCACCATTTTAACAACAGTTACTATTCCATTGGATTTAGATATATTTATTATATGTTATATTTTTCTGTTCGATTCTGTTGCCCAGTGGGTTTGTAATTCTTTTATTTTTCTTTTTTTCCAAGCTGGCAGCATTGACAGTAGTTCTTTATTTACCATCCTTTCCCCAGAGTTTGATATTTTATCTCGGCTATTCTGTACTTGTTTAACCCAATAAAGTAATTAATATTGCTAATCAATAGACTTATCAATTATGGGTTAATCCAGTTTGATGCTAGAACCTCCCTTCCTATGGAAAACCCCCAGAAGAGGTAGCGCAAAAGAGAAATGAGAGCTGATAAAGAAGTGCATGAACCTGACCTTCAGATATTTCAAAATAGTCGCTCCCTTGTATGGGAATGGTTCAGAGGTGTGCTGAGCAGAGAAGAGATTTTGTCCTACTTTGAATCAATCTTGCTTCACTTCCTTCTGATTAGAGAGTTCCTTCAGGTCATGGGCTGTTAGCAGACTCTCTCTGAGCACATTAACACCTGCCAATGAGCCAATGTGCGTTATTGACGCTGAGCCAGCATTAATTCCTGCTAAGGTCTTGACTGCTGCCTTTGCCGCCTCACTCAGGAACACTCCCAAGAGTACTTAGTCTTCCCTACCACCTTCTTGTGCCCTTGGCCCTGCTAACAAAATCCTACAAGTCTTTGGAACTGAAAGCTCAGCGAAGAAAGTGGAACTTACACTACTATGGAAAAGGTGTTTCTTTTTCTACCCTTTTTTATTTTCTGACCCGGGATCACTGGAATCAACATCTAACTTGGAGTGTACTGAATGCTGCTTTTATATCGTGTACTTTTAGCAATAAGGTAAAAAGAAATCTGAATATAAGGCACTCAACATGCTGTGATATAGCAGGTTAATACTCAGGAATAGTCCTGACACTGTTGCCACCAAGGGCAGCGATATCAGGAACGGGGAAGGATAATGACTGTTGGCTCTCGGTGATGCATACTGAGTGACTCTCAGAGCTCAGCTGACAGCAGTCACAGTGCAAACTGTCAGTTCCTGAGTCAAATTGTAAGACAAGTAGAGACATAGATTTCAGGTTATAAAATGAGAAGTAGCAAATGTACAATAAATTGGAAAATGAATCTTTGGATTCTGCTTAAAACAGTGAATAGCAGAGGTTAGGTTTGC
>NW_010287857.1:116955-125798 GCF_000700745.2 Antrostomus carolinensis
TTTACTTTTCATCTGATATGTTTATTGCTGTGCAGATATCTGAAATTGATTGTTTTACAATGCTGAATGAACTCGTTGTAATCTGGTATTGAGATTGGTTGTAGACTGTGGAAGCGATAGCGAAGGATGAAAAAAATATTTTTTATAATTATAGCGATCCAAACCATTTCATATTCTTCCACTGCATATTTTGAAGTGAAAACCTCTTTGTTTTCTGTCTCTTGTCAAAAATACAAAGCTTTAGTATGTCAGTGCCATCTATTCAAATGGGAAGAACCATTTAGATATTTTTTTCCTTTAGAGCCTCATCTTTTTCCAGTGCTGTAGCTGTTCCCCCTGGCAAGTTCCAGCTACATTCAAAATATTCAAATAAGATTGTCTGATAAGGTTGCCTGGTCTTTTAGGGGTTTTTTTAATTTCTTTACAGGAAGAAATTATTAAATGCTATTTAGAAGAAATAATTATACAAGAAGTACAAAATATATTTCTTAACTGGTAGTTCTTCTCTCCGTGTTTTCATGCTATGGGTCAGGACTTAACAGCTCTCAAGAGTGACTGGCTGAATAGCAGCAGGCTTCTAAATCTCAAATCAAGTGCTCTTCAAAGCACCTTACTTCTCTTGAGATAAAAACTTGAGGCAGGTTTTTCTATTTGGCTATTCATCGAGTGTAGTCTACTAAACTGTTGACATTTCTAAACACTAAAGGGATTTTAAAGATCTTATTGCTCTAAAGAGACTTACTTGTAGTAGGGAATAAAGAAGTGAAATGAAAAAAATACTGACCAATGAAAAGTCCGAAACTAAATAACTACTAGGAACAACTGAAAGGAAATAACTATAATTTGAGAAATAGTTTCTGTACAAAACAAATTTTTGATACAGGAATCTGCTCAAATGTTCAGCCCTCCCCCCAAACTTCCAGATAAATAGTACTGTTTATTTTAATCTCAGTTAGTCACAAAAGTCTTGCATTTAATGTGATACCAGTTTCTGTCATTCATATTTAAGGTATTTGTTTCAGTTTACACTGAGCCCTACTGTCTTAGATAGAGTCATTTAAAAAGGAATTAGTGTGACCTGTCTTTTAACCTTTCCCCAGCAACTTCTTATTCTGTGCTTGAACTTCCTTTTAAGCATTGGTTTGCCAAAGAGTAGTCAAACATGACCACTTGATCACCGATGTGATTTTCATATTTGTTTGTATAAGCAGTATCAATCACTCAGTAAAAATATACCACAGTAAGTTTACATACCAAAGCAGGTTGATCCAATATTACAGATATTAAATTACACTTCCCTGATATCTGAGGTCTAAGATTATTTGGTAGTAATACTACAAACGGCTTTGTTAGCTGGAGTTTTAAACTGTAGCCCTCATGAGTCATGGGGGATTAGTACAGAAAATAAGAGATATTAAAATATGAATTATACAGTGCCTACATGCTTACCTGAGAGTGACAGGAACTGAACATAGTTCCTATGTCAGTGCCATTTTTCGGATGAGAAGACAATAATAGCAGAAATTTATTTTTTTTTCTCTTCTGGCCTGTTTTTTGCCTTAGCATGGAGCATCTGACAGTGGCATTTGCTGTTGCAGAGCTGAAGTTTCTAGCTTGTGAAAAGCTGCAAACATAGACAAACTGGCCGTCTGTTTAGCAGCCTTGGTTTGTACATGTGCCGAATTTTGTAAACCAGCAATGCATTTATCTATCCAAAAGATATGTGCTTTTAAAACTGAGATTAGTAATAATAGTCTGCCTTTACATGGCACTTCTTCATTTCTCTAGCGCTGTTCTAAAGTGATTGAATAATTTGTGTTTCTCTACACATAATAATCCTGCAAGGCAGGCTCAGAAAATACCTGTAGCAAAGAAGAACTTGTCCATGCATGAAAAGCAAAATAATTTTTAAAAAAAAAAAAAAAAAAAAGATAAAAAGCTCCAGAAAATTAGCCTGCTTCAAAAAGCTATTAAATTGTTCTTATCCCTGAAGCTTTACAAATGTGCTAATTGTTGTGTTCTGGTCATGTAATATGTTTCTGCACGGAGTTAAGGCGCTTTCCTGTTGCCAAAGCCCTTGTGCGGTCTCGGGGAGGGACCATCAGGCCGTGTAACACGGGGTAATGAATCTTCCCTTTGGGCAGCACGTGCTTCAGGTCTGAACGCCCAGAAATGCTTCACAGATGTGCTGGGCTGCCTAGCAATGGAAATTTTCTAATTCTAGCTGACCTAAAAAAGTAAACAGACTACTGAGCATAGGATAAAACAACAATACCCCCTCAGCTGGTGTTTACATTTTGCCCCCTACATGCTCCTTCTTCATAACCAGCAACTTGCCAAACCTGTGGCACTGGTCTCTCAAAACAGAGGCATTCAGGGACATATTGTATGGGTGGTTTGCGTTTTGTAGTCAAAGTAAAGCGATACAGCTGGCACTGGCTCAGTGCTTTCTAGAGCAATACTGCATGCCTTGGGGAGATTCTGTAGGTAGAGACATTGGCCGTGATCAGGAACTTATATGCAGTCATAGGTAACGTGTGCATTTGCATGTATAGTTACATCTTGTGTTTGTGTTTGTACACACAACTTCTGCAGCTATTGTATAGGAGGAAATCAGCATTGTCAATGTACACAAAATCTAGAAAAACTGCTGAGACAGCACTGGGGCAGCCCACACCTGGGCTGGTCCAGAGTCTTACAGCAGCTCCCATTTTCTCCTGTTCTTCTTAGGAAAGCACTTAATTAAACTCTAAAGTTCATAGGATCTATAGAGACTAGGTACTTGAAGTCAGTGGAAGCTTGTAGGTGATGTGTATTTCAGCAATAGCTAGCAGAACTGTTCAGTTCAGAAGTCTGCATTTCTGTTGTCTCTGGGTTTTGAGTTGGCAAATCAGGCATTGAAATACACTTGTAACCTGTAATGTTACAAGTAACTGGCACTTGTCTTGAAGCATAACCTTTCTGTGAAGTGTTCAAATCTATCTGGAGGATTTTATCAAGAGGCAGAATATATTTTATCAGTTATTTGTTGTTGCACACCCTCAGATAAATAGTGTTTTTTAAATGGGCGCATTAATGAGTTTTCTGAAATGTGACAAAATATTTAAACTGAGACAGAAGCTTGATAGATTACAGTGAACTTTAACAGATAGCTTTGGATGCAAACTCAAATATTTGGCTAGTTGTCCAACTTAGCTGAAATTTCAGAGGGTGACAATAACATTGTAATATGTTGGACCTCCTAGAACAGATGCTTCTGTCTCTGAATGCTATTTCTCACTCCTTCTCACTCACATAGCTTTTGTTTGTAAACACAGTGTCTTGAATGCTTCTTAAGCTTCCTAGTAGAGAGACTCAAGATGTTGTAGAGCAGCACGAGCATCACCAGCAACTCCTGGAACGTTTCCAGTAAGCCATCTGTGGTTTGATACAAAATCCGTACTTTGTGGTGTGTTGCAATGTCATTCAAAGGAAGAGGAGATATAGTGGAGGCACTGACTCAATGAGAAGCTTCATATAGTTGTAGGACTGAATTCCTTCCTTTGACTTTTTACACCCCAAGTTAAGAATTTAGTTTAAGTTAGTCATCCAGGTTTCCTGAATAATCAGCAGAGATGGGCAAGCGCTTGCAAGGATGATTCATCTTATCCCAAGTGTATAATGTAGGTTAGACTGAATGGCTGGCTTGTGGACAGCTGCGGTTAGGTTGAATGAATCCATCAGGGAAGAGAATGTGACATTAACATTAGCATCTATCCAGACTATCCTGAGAGCTCTAGAATTACTAAGACTTGTGTCACCGGTCCCATGCTCCTCTTAGGTAAGCTTGGGGAGGAGAAATACAGCAAAAATAACAGATCTACAGGAGGAAGTTAGTCTGCTTGCTTTGGACATAGATATTGTCAAACTCATGAACTACTGTTTGAATTTAGAACAGTATTTCCCTTCAGCATTTAGATACTGTATTCCAGTCTCAAGTAAAACACACCTAGATAATATATCTCCTTCTACCCTTCATCTTTTTCGTTCTTCACTCCATCTTCACTTCAGCCCTTTGTCACTTAATTCTTCCCCTATTCTCTTTCATCCACCTTTCTATGCAATATTTTTCCAGTAGAAGGGAAAAAGAAAAAAAAAGCTTTGCCATTAATACAGTATTTATATATTATGACATTTTTCCATCTGCCTGGATATTTTATCTTTCACTTCTTCCTTTTTACCCACTTTGTGTATTCAGACTGTAAACTCTTCAGGACACAGACAGTCTTTCAATATGTGCTTGGTAAGAGCTAGATCGGTAAGTATTACAATAGGATGCTATGTAAGTGTTGAGTACTTTTCCGGTTGCAAGATTACCATGTATTTCTCTGAATTTTGGATAAGACAAGCAGCTGAACAGCTGTAGTCCTTGGCTAGCCTATAACCATCACTGATTAATCCAACCCCTTTATAACAGGGGGGGCTTCTTCATTATAGAGAGACTACAGTTAAAACGTAAAGCAGGTCTGTTGCTTGTACGTGTGATTTAGAGCACTCCATGGTGCCAAACACGCAGCATTCTCAAGCATCAGAGAAGGTAATTCTTCCTGATGTTTTCATCTTTCCCTTGTGTCCCTTCACATGTAGCAAATCATCTTTAACACATCTTGGAGTTTTTCTTTGGAATAAAAGAGTTTATTCAGACAATTGTCTGTACTTTCCTGTCACTGAAAAGTAATGACTAATGCTGCACAGAAAAAAACCCACCCATCTCTACTCACGTGATTAGACATTAACTCAGAAGTATTTTTAGGTTTTGTGGCATTAATAAGAATTTTATATCTTTTCATAGTGATATTGTCAGATTTGTATGTGAGTCGTTACAAAATTATGTCAACATAAAGGATATGTCACTCCAGTAGACTACATATCATATAAAAGATAATTCATTTCATCATAATATACATATATAGTGTCGCTCAATTGGCAAACTTAGCAAGAGAAGAGGACAACATTTATACTCACCTCCATGTCAAATATTTGAACTCCTGTCTAGAAGAAGTTCAGCTTCATACCTGCACATCTTTGCATTTATAATAAACCCAAAGATAGTAATTTGTATTTGCCAGGAAGGCCAGTTAGTTACTGTGCTTGATGATGACCTGTTAAGAAAGCAGTGAAGTTGTTGACTGGCAAGGCTAAGATGCTTCTGAAATGTGTATCTCTTAAGGAGTTTGTAACCATTTGGCAGCTACCACAGTTAGAAATGCAAGATGCGACCTGTGGGGACATCAGGGGACAGGTTCATTGGGGCCCTCTTTCACCACCTCAAGACATATTACAATGGCCTTGAAGTTCTGGCTCAGAGCATCACAGAGAATCAGTGCCACATGTGGCCATTGCATTGAAGGTATTCCAAGTGTCCCTGGCAGGCTCAGCCACCACTATTAAATCCTTCCCCTGCTGCCCACATAAGAAGAGCAGAGCAGGTCCAGTGAAGGTAACAGGGTCAACCACCAGTCCCAGTGACTGCCAAACAGATCTATAGTTATGAAGCAAGTCCTGTCACCTGAGAAGTCAAGGCAGCAGGTCAGGATCATACCTGGATTAGCAAGCTTTGTGGTTGGGCCCTGGAAGATCAGTCAGGCAAGAGGAAAATGGCCAGGGCCTGAGCAGAGTGCAGCTCCCCAGCAAAGCGGGGAGCACCTGGCAGGGCTTTGCCAGTTCCTTGCACAGCTCTTTCTTACCCAGCAGCCCAGTCTGGGGATGCAGAGCTGTACCGTGTCACAGCTGGCCACAGGCACTGGCGGCTAAAGCCTCCTATTTGGGACAGTCATCTTCACTGCAAAAATAAAGAAGCAGCTTGGTGGCTGCGCAGTAATTTGGCATCCCTCTGCTGGCTCCCTCTTTTCTTAAGATGCAAGTTGCTTGTTTTCTTTTCCAAAGAACTCTGTGTCCTTTTGCCCAGCTTGCCTGTGAGACCATATTCATTATCAAGAAATCTATTTCCAGTCAGGTAATGGTGACAATCACTTGACAGTTTGATAATTTTCAAGCAAGTAGCAGGGTTCTTCACTCTGAAAAGAAGGTTTTATATAGCTGCATTACCAACCTCCTGCTGATTTCTCCTTAAAACCCACCTTTTTCATGATGCCTACAAAAATGTCTTTTCCTGGGTACTATGATAATGGAAATAATTACTAGTAATTATAAGTGAGATAATAAAAAGACATAAAAGGGAAAATATAATGCAAGGAATGCATTATGGGCATTATAAGTAGAAGAGGAAACAGTAACAGGATCTTGGCCTCTGTACCACGGACTGTTCCTGCTCTCTTGTGTGTGGGCTTTATGGAATGGCAAGAGTTCTGCTTCAAAGAGAAGTAAGTAGAATATAAAGCTCCCCAACTAGGAGTCTGCATCTTTCATTTTCCCAGCATTCCTAAAATTCTTCTCCCCACCCCCCTCTTCCCCCTAAACCAAATCCCTTCGGCTTTGGTGACTTCAGTCTTCATGGAGCTGTAGCAAATGGAACTAGAAGGGATCTAGAGAGGTCATTAACCCATCTCCCTGCCCCAAGGCAGGACTGCAGCCTGCAGTAGACTTACAAGCAAATTTTTTGGTCAAAGATCCAAATGAATAGAATTGTAAAGTTTAATTTTAGGAAGTTCAGGCTCAGTTATTAAAGCTTCAAGTAACTGTTAGCAGAGTCACAAGGTTAACTTCCGTGGAATTACTTTAATATATATCAAATTAAGTGTGAACTACCCCCTCTTTTTTATGAGATTCAATGATTTTGCATCACTCATGTTATTTTGTATTTGTTTGCTACAGTATTACACTTACAATAGCTACCAAAATATAGTAACTTTGGTCTTAGATTTTTGCCAATATATGTATATCTATCTGCTTATCATATTGTTGTTAAACATTTTTATACTTTTTATTGCTTAAAGCATTTTACAGAATATGTTATTTTAGTAACCCTTAATTTATTTTGTGAAATTTTGCTGTATCTTTAGCATCTTCCACCACAATTATTTCTGAGTATTTTAGCCAGTGTAAAAACAATCTGTACAGACACACATTTCCTCAAATCTGAAAAGTAATTTTATGAACTGGTTGTTGTTGGTACTGTGTAGGTGTAATGCTGGATTTCACTATTTGCCTCCACAGTGCAGTGCCAGTGGATTCCTCAGAAGAGTATGTGTAGCTCATGTATAGTTGTATACTAATAAGTTCTTTAACATTATCTCTAGTAGCTAGCTCTTTGTTTAATCTGTCATTGGTTACTTCAGTTCAGTCATATGTTTTTTACTTCATTTTCAACCCCTTTTATAGTTAGTTAAAGCCTGTGTGCTGTTTCTAAGTGAGGTGTAATCAACATCAGGAGAGGTTGTTAGGAAAACTGCTGGTCAATCCTCTTAATACTGAAAAGAAAAAAAGTATTTAATTGGAAAGTCTGGTTTTTATACTAAATCTATAAAACAGTCCCCTCAATACAATAACCTACACTGGCAAAAGCACTTGCTAGTATTTTTGTCTACTAGGGACTTTTTTCATTTGAAAAAGTAAATTACACCCCAACTGAATATACCAGCCCACGGGGAGTTCCTAGAATAGCCATGACTTGCATCTTTATATCCCAGTCTTGCAAGGGAGACCTGTGTCCAAAACCATCGGTGCTGTATTTGGTCCTCAGTGCTGGGGCTGGGCTGTCGGATTGCTCGTGTCCCTTCTGGCCTGTCCTTTTACATATTCTTATCTTCCACTTCTGCTTTTTTTTTTCTCCCCCATTGAGAACAAATAAAGTAATTAGAAGTTTTCTTCAGGCAGAGGGAGGAGCTGAGGCAAAGTATGTAATAAGTTTTGTCTGAACTGTTTTCCTTTCGTAATGCATGCCCTAAAGCTGTGTGCTTAGCTGGGTGCAGTGTAATTGTTCCTATCAGCGCAAAGCCTTCGGGACCTGCCCGAAATGGAGCAGGCAGGAAGCACCAGCACTCACATCGTGCCCCTTCCCTAGCTCTGCCTTGTACAGTAATAACCTTCCTTAGCCACTTACTTCCTAATCGAGTGAATGAACCTTAGAGTCTGATTCTAAAGATCCTAAGTTTAAACCTTTCTGGCAGCCTGCATGGGTGAAAATAGTGTGTGAGCGTGTAATTAAACACACTATAATAATGCAGATACACAATTAACTTTGCACAAAGAAAGTTTACTCCAGCACACTGACAAACTTTACCTTTCTTTGATACAGGCTTTAAGAAATTATCACAAAGAGGGTGATTAGAGGATCCTGTTTTCACTTGCGTATTGACTTTTGCCAGACTATGACCATTTTGCCTTAAAATACTGTTGCCCTGCCAGCTTGCTGTAGGCTACAGGAAGTTTTGTGTTTATCCACATGCTTGGATATTTTAGTGAAAATCTTCAATTATTTAAAAGAACAAATAAAAATATGCAATTTTAGGTCTAACCTTTATACCAGGGATGTGTCTTTGCTGTCCTGTGAAAATCCACCTGTTTGGCCCAGGCACACTCAAGTACTGCGTATTCAGCTTGACCTTTTTCCAGGGATGTACCTGCTTTTCAGACCAGGAGGTCAGCTGGTGCCTGTGCCCACACTCTGGGCAGAGGAGAGGAGCAGGGGCAGGAAGGGGGGATGGAAAGCAGGACCAGCAGGAGAAAGAAGGGCAGATCAAGAACAACAGGTGGGAAGAGGAGGAAGATGAAATAGGGGATGAAGAAGACAAAGGTCTGAGGCAAGGAAGGGAGGCCTGGTGATGAATTTGGACCTAAGCATTAGGAATGGGAGCAGGGGATGGAATATGGCAGAAAGAGGCAAGAGAAGCTCCTAGTAGGAG
>NW_010287857.1:125833-144612 GCF_000700745.2 Antrostomus carolinensis
CTGGCTGGGGCAAAGGCTGGGGAGTGCAGACAACTGGAGCAGGGGCATTTTTGTTATGAAGACCAGTAGCAGGATGTGAGGCCTGGGAAACGAGGACTGGGATTGCTGATGTGAGCAAAATCAGCCTGATTCTTATCAGACTACTAAGAGAGAGAGATTGAAAGGGATGGAGGTCACAGCCTCAGAAATAGCAGAGAAGTCTGTCCACCAGAAAACATTTTGTCCTAAACTGGGACTTTAAATGTGATTGTTTCTCTGTGGTCAGCAGATATCTGTGAAAATGTCTGATGGTTCTGTAATGCTGGTGTTCAAAAAGGATCACAGCCTATTCATGCTATCACTTACTGCCTTAGTTCAAGTGACCGCAGTGTCCCTATCAGTGCCAAAATTAAAGGCCTGTTGTTTAACCTGTGGATGTCTGTATAATGTCCTGCAAAGAATTTCCAGTTTGTTTGTGGTTTAAAATTCTGAGTATTCTTGTAATGGTGTTAAAATATTTAATAGGATTAATATTTGCAGCCCTGTTTATATTTTTTTAACTGTGCACAGAAAATGTAAGGAATGATATTTTGAAATGCCTATTCAGAGGTAGTGTGTGTTGTGTGCTATGATTCAGATCTTAATGGCAGGATAATATTCAGTTGTTTTCAGAGGACCCTGGTGGTGTTTATTGTTCAGAATACATCTGATCTGAGGATGAATGTGGCATACACAGTGAAATATGCTTCCTGGAGAACCAGTGATTTGTTGTAACGTTTTAAAATTGGGATTGTGGAGAGGGCAAGGATTGCAGGAGGGATGGTCTCATAATTAGGATGGTTGAAGGATATCAAGGTATGATGTGTCTTTACCTATACCACTGAGCTTCTGTCTGATCATGTCACTTTAACCCAGCATTTTTATTTCTGTACTCTTTATTTTGTGTCTCTCTCTTTCCGAGTGCCTGACTTGGGATTTTTGAAGAAATACTAAGCACTCACAGCTGCAAGTGAAGTTAGCATTTGATCATGTGAAATGCTGTTCAGTGCTAAACATTCTAGAAAAGCAAGTCCTAAATGCCTCAAATTGTGTTTCTGAAATTAGTAGATACCTTTTGCCATGTGTTTTATGTGCTTCAATTCCCTGTCCCCAAAATGGAGGTAACTTTGCTGCCTTATCTCACAAGAATATTAGGAAAATAACACAGTTGGTATTTGTGAAGCATTCAAGTGCTATATACTGACATGGGCTATTGAAAAGCCATTCTGTCTTCAGAACAAGGTTTGAATAGTGTACAATAAATACGTCAGAAAAGTTCAGAGTAAACAGTGACAAGAAAACAGAATACTGAATAGCCAGGCACTAAATGAGCAGTGTACATCCTCCTCATTGAATAAGGTGGGGGAAGAAGAGTTATATGCATGTATAATAAAACACTATATCATAACAAATACATCTGTAAAATCCTAATTCAATCCAATCTGAGGATCTTTAATTTTTACTTTTCCTATCTGAGTCTTTACAAATTTGTATACATTGTTCTATCTGTTTTCTGTTTATAATATATATTAGTGAACGAACACAGCGTTGACTAAGAGGCTGTGTAAATATCAAAGATTTTTTTCTTTTGACCACATTTTAAGTCCAGGCCAGTATGGCAGAGTTTACTATTCTTCTCTATCTGTGATATTAATTAATCCCTGTGTAAAATGAGTTTGCTGAGTCTCAGTTCTGTTTGCTCTCCATCAACTTACTCTGAATCCATTTGGCAGACTTGGCAAAAGGGTCAGTAATTGCAGGAGGAAGACAGCGGTACTACATTTCCCCTGGAGGAAGCCGCCTCTCCCACTCCCTGGTGAGGGCAGAGAGATGCTCATAGTGAGTGGGAGAAGGCTGGATTAGTTTGCTTGTCTCTCCACCTCCTGCACACCAGATACCCTGTACCCTGCTAGCAGAGTACTGTACACTTTTTGGAAAGAAAATGTGACCAAAAGATCTGCCAAGTCCTCCCCTGCGCTTCCTGGCTTTTCCTCATCTTTCATTTTCTGGTGGCTAGAGCCAGCTTCATACAATCCAAATTGTACAGTGGCTCTTTCCTAGCAAATCCTTTTGTCAGCAGACAGACAAGATAGGCACGTGCCGTAGTTTATATGGTGTTGATGTAGAAATGAGGCATCATGGAGCACAGTTACCATCCACAGCCATGCTTAACCTTCTTAGGATTAAGGGAAGAACTGTAGGTGAAGGATACCACACCACAGCACTGATTTTAATACAATGAAATGTAAGAGCTGTGTAGTTACTAAATGGTATATACAGGGGGTGGGGTTTGATACATAAATTGTGCTTCATAGGCAAAGTGCTACAAATAAATACACACATTTCTGCTATTTCAACACTGAGGTATGTCATCTCACCCTGGGCACAGGCTTTCCTACGCCACATGCACTGCTTTATGCATTTCCTTCCCTTGGAGAAGACAACAACCCAGCACATGTTCTCCCTACACTTCCCACATCCAGGAGTGGCCCATGGTAGGAAACACTTTGGAACACCTCTCAAGTCATGCCTAATTGCACAATCTCAAAGCCAGCAATGAATTGAACAGTCAGCCCACTGTAAATACAGATATTTCTTATGCTTTTTAATTGAAATCCTATCCTACAAAAGCTACAAAAGTATTTAATAAAAGGCAGCTGTATTTACGTGTTGTGTTAAAAGCAAAAACAGCAAAAGCAGAGAATAAGGATAGTCCACACAGCCTTCTACTATAGCTTTGCAGCCATTACTGTTATCCTGTTCTTTCAGAAGTATGTGCATTTAAAAGAAAAGCCTCGTTTTAGCCTTTGCTTACTAAATCTTTCAAGAAATATGTTCCTTCCATGAAACCATTTCATAAATTATTGCACTGTGTAGAAGATGCTCAACTGTCTCATCTGACCAGCTTTCAGTACCTCACAATGTCCAAAAGTGAGACAGTAATTAACCAAGTAAAACCTCAGTCTTACATTAATTTTCACCTTGCTTTACAAAAACTAAATGGTAACGTCATGTCTCATATATATCTCCAGTGTAAAAAGATCCTCAGAGGGGAGAGTTGAAATATTTTTTGTCATAGTTGAAAAATAAGGTTTGTTATGCAAGGACCGTGTGCTTGTGGACAACAGTGTAACCTGTGTCTCAGTTTCCTCATCTGTAAAATGGGTGTAATGTTCCTACAACTGGCAAGGGCTGGCAGGGTTTGATTTGTGTATATGATTGCCTTATACAAATGCAACTACTATTGCTGCCTGTTTTTATTAACAACTATCAGTAGGGTATGAAGAAGGAATGTTTAACAGAATAACGCTGCAACCAGGGTGAGCCCTCTCCATCTTTTGACCATCATGTTTATTTTCATACTCTGCCACAAAGTATGCATGTTTGAAATAAAAATATACTTATATTGTAGTGCCATAGAAATCAAAGGATTTTATGTAGCGGTGGACATACAGGAAAAACACTTGTTTTTAAAGAAAAAATGCCCATCAATATAATCTAATAGCTCAAGCAAATTTGGATTTTGTTTAGAAAATTTTCATGAGGAAAAAATCTATTTCAATTTACAGAATCCAATATATTGAAAATATAGAAAACTGTTTCCAAGTCAGACTAAAAGAGTGCCTGGGAAGTGTTCTATTTGTGTGAGTAAACATTGGTCAGGCAGGAAAAAGACTGCAGTTTGGAATGTGCTATGGAAAATAATTCTGCTGCAATTATTCTTTTTTTTTTTCCCCTCCCTGTTTTTTCCTCTCTCTCTTTCTTCTCTCTCTCCCCGTCTCTCTCTCCCTTCCCTTCTGAAAATCTCCTGCCACAGCGACTGCATTTGCCTCCAGACTTGTCAGACACAGTGAGCCGCGCAAGCAAACAGGATCTGGCAGAATCCGCCAAACTGCTGAGCTCAGGATGTGGTGCTATGGCCATCGGCAAGAAGCACCTGGACTTCTAGTGATTTCTACTTAGCAGTTTCACTCAGATTTATGTGACACTCTAATTATGAGTGTTAATGACTTATATAAATATTTTTCTTAATGATTTGACCCAGCAGTCTTTAAAAATACATGTTATCATATGGTGCCGCCTTTTTTTTTTTTCCCCCCCTTTAAATTCTGGTTTCTTTGTATGAATTTTAGGCTTGTTTGGATTTTGCTTTTTGCTAAAGCTTCTGTTATGTTGGGTCCTGCCATTGTTCTGCTCAACTGGAAACATACAGTATTTTGTTCCTTTCCTTAAAATATGAAAATTACTCTTATCCTTTCAATTCTAGATTTTTTTTTTACAATAAAAATAAAGGGACATTTTTCCCAATGGAATTTTTATATACTTATATTGAAGATTTTGTATGAATAATAAGTTAAGTTGGACGGTTTATTGAAATAAAGGAATGAAACTAAGCAATTCATTGTCACGTGTTATTCCAAAAGCAAACTACACAGTTATGGTTTTATAAACATTAATTTTTCTAATTGAAATACCATTCTTAAATTTCAGGAAATACTTACATTAGTTTATTAAATGTGTAATGATAAATTTAAAATATCTAAGACAGTTTTTATTCTAATATGCCACTAATTAAGAATGGTTGAGTTTTGAATCAGAATATATTATAAATAATTACTTTGCCTTATGGCTTACTCCATGCATTAAAATGCACTTGAGTAGAATTTACTAACCATAGAGAAAAGAATTTATTTCCTTATGTAGTTCAAAACAGTAATCCTAAACAATTGAAGTCAGCACTATGAAATTATGTCAACAGACATAATTCAAGATTGAAATTCAAACCGACAGCTACATTAATGCTAGAAAACCAGAAGAGTTCATTTGAGCTCGGGGAAGGGTATCACAGCATGCTGGTCTAAAGCAGGGCAGAATATACAAGCAATTCAGGCTTCTCTACCCTCAGATATACAATTTTTTAACTTCCAACTATTTTGTATGTAGCTCTGTGTATATCTCATGAAACGAAAGAATGGTAAAGCAAAGCTGACCTGTAAATTAAAGTAGTTTGCATTCTTTCTTCTGAGGCTGACTTCCATTTTGAAAGGTAATATCTTCTTCTCCGCAGAACTTCCAAGCCACCCAGCTGCAAGATTGCATTACAATTTCAAAATCTAGTCTTTATAATAGTGTATTACATGGCTGGAGTGAAATTGACTCTTCAAAGAAGGTGTTAATAGGATGCAATAATGGTAACTTATTTTGATGGGTTTGGAACCAAGAGTTGGTTAAGTGGTTTGCTTCTTTTTTCTGCAATCCAGGTTCTACTTTATTTTTTTCTTGACAACGCTGTGTAAAACAAAGGCATAGCTTTTAAAACTGTCTAACTAATATGATGAATGTCAATCACTTAAAAAACTCCAGTGTAGCATAAACACATACTGTATACAGCTTTTATTCTGAATTAGAATAATTGAATCAATGACAGTGATTTGCCAGGATGTCAAATCTATCCATCATATCCTGTCACTACCAGTTTATTTTTTGTGATCAAAATCAAAAAGACTACTATTTTGTCATCAGCTATTTCATTAGTAGTAACAATCAGGTTTTCTCTTCTATATTTTTTAGATATGCCTGTTATATTTTTTATTTCTAAAGACACAAATCCTTTTTAAATCTTTTCAAAATAAAGTTTCAGAACTGAACTGTCAGTTTAATAAAGCAAAAAGACATCTACTTTCCTATGCCAATATATTTAAAATATTATCATTGATGTCTCAAACATTTTTTCTCTTTTTGTATTATCTGTAACATTGAATGGAAGTTCTCATTAGATACTTAATTGTGCCTTTTGAAAGCATGAAATAATTTAAATACTTAGCATAGAGTAATTTTTTTAAAAGGTGAAGTTTTACATAGTACATCTTTTTAATGTAAATAACACAAAACAGAGTATTTCTTTGTGAAATTTGAAGTCACAAGACATGTAAATTGCTGCTAACATACTTAAATAGGTCATTGACTTAACATACAGGGGAGAAAATATGAAAGCCACGGTCAATTTCTAGTTAACATATTAGCTGAAAATTGTTAGTGAGAAGCATGTGTATTCCACATATGTATGTGTGTGTCCTATGCATTTATAAGATTTTCACTTTAAAAATTTTGGTAGGTTAGTGTTAAAGTGAGAAATATTGTGAAAAATAAAGGGAACTCCTTCAGCAAATCTGGATTAATTTTTTTTCTGAGTCACTAAACATGCTTTGTAAAATAAGTGTTAGAGTATACAGATGCAGAGTGTTGTTTACCTAAGGCAAAAACATGGAGCAAAATTTCTCTTCTTTTCTTCCAAAATATCATATCAGTTACAACGACATATGACAGTGACTTGGCTAATCCAGTAAACTGATAAGTGAAATAATGCTATGTACGTGCTACCTGATAGCATGTAGATATATAGTAGATATAGTGTACATCTCATTTATTGCACCAAAAGCAATTTTGACTTGGGAAGCAGAAGTGTTTACATGGGGATTGTCTCTGACTATGCCCCATAACCACTCTGTGACTGTCAAGCTCCTGTGTAGAAAACATCCTTTGGTTCTTTCTTCTCTTGATTTGAAGACAAATATTTAACGAAGAGGTGCAGCTCAGGTAATTGAAGAATGAGTGCAGCAGCCTCTTTTGACAGGCTCTTGCAATGTGCTACCAGCTGCTTTTTGCATCTTCGGAGCCCCCTTGGTGGCTTGGATGGAAAATCTGTGTGATCCTTACTTGTGCTCAATGGGCTCTTTTCCGCAGAGATTCTAATATGAGGTTTTTTTTGTTTGTTGCTATTTTTTAAGCAGAACTTCCTACTTTTTAGCAGGCTACAAACTGAAACCACTAAACTCAGCAGGGAAACAATAGATTCATCCCAGTGAAGACGTTCCCAATTCAGCACGAGAACCTGATCTTTACAGAATTGTGACACACAGTCAAGAAAGCAGTAATGAAATTTAAAACATTGTGTCTTTAATATGTCAAATAAGAATTCTTTATATAATTTCTGTTGTGTTGAGGTTTTCATGATATAAGTATTTGGAACATGAGAAGAATAATATGATAGATTAAGTCTTTTTCTATGTTTGTAAAGAAATTTCAAAAGCAATTTCAAGGATGCAGCTGAATTAAATTTTCTGTAACAGTAGCTACAAGCATCTGAAAATGGGCATTCAGCTACTTCAGATTTGATACATATGGTAGTACGCCATCGGTTTCGTCTTTAAATGTAATATAACATAGTGATGTGGTTCCAGACACAGCTTTTGGAGAAGTGCAAAAATCTAACTTACAAAAATCTTTTACTATGCCAATATTGGAAAGTGAGCTATTAATCAAGTTTTTCTGAAACCACAAGGTTGTAACACATCCCATTAAAAAAGTGTATATATTATAAGTATTACACCCACAAACACACACACATTAAACCCTTATTTCTCCAGGATCATATATTAGAAATATAAGAAAGTGTTTTCTTCTTTTACCTTTGCTGGAGAAACATCATCCATAACTACAGAGCACAATACTTCTTTTATTCCTTTAAGACGTGGTGGAAGCAAATACTATCCCCCATGACATCTCTTGGGGTTTTTATTTTCTCTTGTGAGCTACCTGAGTACAAGGCCTACATTTCTTTTTTTAATCACACTGAGCACATGATGGTGCTTATTCAATAATGAATGTACCTGTGTAGAAAAAAGAATGAAAGTGGATCCTCTTCGTCTTAAGAAAAAAGGCAGCTCGAGTGAGGGGAAAAAAAGAAAACAAAAATTCCACCACAATTTTTTTTTCCATTTCTAGTCTAATGTAAGCAAACATTAGGCTCTTTTCTTTTTTTTCCAAAACCAGATCATTAATATAGTGGATGCCTAGATCTGTATTTCAGCATCTGAACAGACAGATTTTTCAGGAGTTGAACATCAAGCATCCCGGAGCATCTGCTGAAAACTTGGCTGCTTATTGAAACTCCGCCTTTAAATGATTTTGAAAGTTATTAGGCACATCGAACCAATTTACAGACCTTCTGTTCATATCAAAACAAAGTCATTTTTTGTGCTTTCTACGTTTTATTGCACATGGATTTTCTGGTGCTGTAGAGCTTAATCTAAAAAATCTTCCAGAGCAGTCAGTGATGGTTTAGGCCAGGAGCAAGCTGGTAGGATTACATCCAATGGATCTTTTTTAAAATGTTAGCAGATCTAGAGAATTTGTAGCTCCCATATTAAAAATGTATTTTAGTGTCTTCTGGCATTGAAGGTAAATGTTAAATCTAAAATGTAGCAAGAATCAAAAAAAGTCTTCACTCTGTGCTGGCAGAGTTTGAGTCTGAATGTTCAAGTTTTCAGAGTGCTCTCAGCACTTACAGCATCAGAGGTATTCTATTAAAAGTCTTGGAAGTGGTTGAATTTTGGTGCACTTTCAGATTTTTTTTTTTTTGAGTCAAGTTGGAGCAAACACATTAAAGAAAGCTCTTGCTGGAATTTCATGAGGCTAGACTTACAGAAGAAGAGAAATTAGGTCTGGTTTGGGTTTACATATGAAGTCAAGCAGTTGTCAGTGCCAATATTTTGGGAAAGCATACTGTGTGAAGAAAAAGCTGTAAACTTGTTTAAAATATATTGCTTGAGTGAGACTTTTCTGCGGTTTTTAGTATATATTTATTCATATTATCAAGGTATCTCAGAGCTACTACTCATAGGCCAGGACTATTTTCTGCAGTGCATCATTCTTGGCCTGAGACTTGCACCATGACAAAACAAATTTGCCTTCCTGACTTATTTTAAATCACTAGGACAGGGATCATTCCAGCAGGGACTTGATGCCAGTTCTAGCCCCATTGTCTTCAGCTAGGAAGTTCCCCCATAGCTGGGGACTGCAGCTCTGGCACTTGCTTCCTGACTGGGGAAGTTTTAATGGGTCCATTTCCTCTCTGGGCACATTCAACATCTATATGGATCTAGCAGATGAACTGGTCAGACAACAGATGTACATCTGCTGTCCATCGTGTATAACAAAACTCCTGCCACCAGCCTGGCCTTGCACTTGGAAAAGCTAAACTGATGAATAAAGACCAGATAGAGAGTGACAGGCAGATGAAAGTGTTTGAAAGGATTCTCCAGCATCATGAACCTTCTATTTATGGTGCTTCCCAGCCTACGTCCAGAATAGCTCAGCAATTTTGGAAAATTACTTGAGTGAGAAGTTTGACAATAGACTTTTGAAGACAGTGGAGTAGCAAGTCCGTCTGTTTGGGAAACAGAGCCTTCCCAGGAGCCACCTCAGAAGTGGGAGGTTCTTCCCAACTAGCAAAGGGTCATAGACATGGAGCTTTAAACATGCACCGTCAATAAACCAGCTTCAGACAAGCAAGTAAAACTTTATCACAACAAAACACTGGGAAAGAGGATGGAAGCACAAGCAGTATGGTAGGTGGGCAGGATTACTTCATGCCTGATGGAGGGTGCAGCAGGTAGCCACAGTAAAAGAATATATGCAAGGGAGCAGAACAGGGGGTCCATTTTGCAGTCCTTGCTTATGGAAGGCTTGATGAAGTTTTAAATATGGCCTTGCCCAAACAGGTGTGAATCAGCACCACTTCACACAGGGTAACTGAATGATAACTCAGAAAATCATCAGACCCAACAGAAGCTTAGTTGGAGTAGGAATCGAAGGGTTTGAATGCATATTTTGCAAAGCAACAGTGTTGACTTAATTTCAGAGAAATCAAAGCAGACAACTTGCTTCTTTAAAAGCAAAAAAAATATAAAATTTAAATGACTGGATTTTTATTTAATCTAGTCTGACAGAGGGAGTTTTAAAAATAAATAAACCCTCCCCTGCAGTATTTGAAACACAAAGCTGCAGACTACTGACGCTGAATATGAATCCAACTTTGCACAGACAAATGTAAAGGGTAAAACATAAACAGTTACAGGGAGAAATATAAATTCTCTTTGCTTGTGATAACATATTTATTGTAACAAGCTGAAGGTGTTTATCTGCTGTGTGCAGTTCCATATAAATCAGAGTCTTTCTGATTATTATAACTACGATATTACAGCCCTGTGTGGAATTTCTGTGGAATAACTGTTCATAAACTTCTCAAAATCCACCAGCATAGGCCTGACCTGAAGGAGGTTATCTCTGAATCTACGAACTCCTCTGGTGTAGCTGGAAAAGCTCGTATGTCCCAGGAGAGGAAGAACTGCAATTCGCAGCCCTCCCCGATTGTAGCTGCTGGAGCGTACGTGAGGTCTGTCAGGTGCCTGGAGGCAATTGCAACCTCTGCTGGAGGATTTCATGCAACTTACAGCTCCTGTCAGGCACCTGAAGGTAACAAGGATCCTCCTGGGTCACTCACAAAACCTCTGCTCACCATCTGACCCAGCTGCAAGTCAACTTAGGAGGTCAGGCTCCGGCACCTGAGAAACCATAGTCCTCTACCAGCCCAGCAAAAACAGTATCATGGTCCTCTGAGGAGGCAAAGCAGCTCCAGCACACTGCCCACTGGCATCAGCCGCACGTTTCCACCTTCAACCCCTTCAAAATCACAATCATCTCACCAGGGATATTACCTGGGGGAATATTACCCAGAAGGAGGAAGGGAACAGTACAGAAGGCCCCAAAATTCTCAGTGTGTTAAAACATAGTCCTCAGGTTCTCAATGAAACTTCAGGGAAAGCAGGTTTCATGGGGACTTTTTCTCTAAAGGGCTATCTTCAAAATAAACAACAGGGATTCTGGCAGCTGGAGGTTTCATGAAAATCTGTCACATATGTCAGCTGTACATGTTAAAAGACTGATCAAATAGTTTCATTCCTTTGAGGTTTCACTTCTCCAGCCTCTATGAAAACATCTTCATCTTCCACACAATCACTATTGAAAACTATTTTAGGATAGTAAACTATCCTAAGTAAGCTACCCTAAGTAACTGTCTGCTGATACATTGAGTTTTTCTTTCTTTACATCTAAGAGAATATTAGGGGAGGAATTAATTTAAAATACATTCTAAAGCAAGGAACTTGCCAGCCTGGCTCCTATCCAACCTGTACTATCTTTACTACCACACATCTCATGCAGATTGCTTCATCTCTGCTATTTTCTCTAAGAACTACTAAACAGATAACATATGTGAGAGACTTGCCTAACATCATTCTCCAGCAGTAATCCAAAGGGAGCTGTATTCCATGGTTTGTTTTCCACCCAAAGAGGAGGAACATTTCTTCTGCCTCTACCACATGGTGCAGGGCAGGGGCTTCAGGGGTCCCTACACACTTCAGCCAGAGACACACCTCCACAGCTGCCTTCTCGCCACAGCAAGACACATAAGTACTCACCAAACAAGACCCAACAACCATCACAAACTCTTCTCTCACACCTGTAACTCATTTGTCTATTTCTCATGGGGAGGAGGGGGCTTATATTTGGGTATTTGTAGGTGCCAATCACACTTTTGATTAGTAACAGGGCTGCAGGAGCTCATTAAGCAAGCAGGTGACTTGTCAAAGAAGAGTTATTTAAAAAAGAAAATGTTACACCATTCCCAGAGCAGAAGAGCCTTATCAGCTGTACATGGAGCAATACTCAGCTGCTGAAGCTGAAGGGCAAGAACAAATGGAAACAAACTGGAAAAAAAAAAAAAAAAATATATATATATACATATTTTTGGTTTTCCTAGTGCTGTTTATACCATGGAAATGCAGAACAAATTTAAACTTTAGCATAAACCTAAGCCTGCACGTATTACCTGGAGAAAATGAGATTAGTCAATGATATCAGAAAAATCAATTAAACAAAAAAAAAAGCCCATCACCTTTAGCCATGGACAGTGAATGAGAGGACTACTGGTGGCTGGAAAGCCTGGGGGAGGCGATGCATGTTTGTTACCAGTCCCAGGTTGTTCTTTGCAGCTGTAATCTTGCTGCCAAAGACAAATCCCATGTTAGGCTGCCTAAAGTAAACCAGCCTATAGGGGCATTTTGCTCACTTTATAAATAAAAACCTTGCTAAAAAGAAGTGGTGAAATCCCCTTCCTGTGTTACAGCCTGGGTGAGAAAGCAGCTCCTTCTGCCTTCTGGAGCAGGGCACACGCTGACTCGTGCTTACCTTTTAAAAACAATTAAACCCAGTATCTGCATGGTGTGAGGCAATTCCAACACGTGTCACCACATGCATGTCTGCTTCACCATCAGCATGTATGGCTCATCATCTGTCTGCTCTGAACAATAACTGTTAGGTTAGCAGCCTTTTCACTTGTAAATGTAAATATTGTATCTAGAACACAATATTTGAAATACAAAATACAGTGTTATTAAGACAGCACTCACACATCAATTCTTGTGTGACTATAATTTGTGAAATGCCTTAGGAGGGGCTTATAAATAAAGTATAAGGTGTTATTATGAAATACATTTTAACCAAATGCACAGAAATGTCTCATTCCTATTGAAATCAGTAGCAAAACTCCCACTAATTTCAGTGGTAAAAAGAGGAGACCCTTGGAAATTGCTGTGTTACACTGAGCAACACATTACAGCAGATTCCAGTCTTCATAAGAATTACAGCTCTAGAAGAAGAAAGGGGATGAAAATGGGTATTAGAGGCTGTTCAGAGCACGCTGAAGATTTTCATTTCCCACTTATGTGGCTGGTAGTGGTGCCTGCTGAGGCAGCACAGCCCTGCGCAGCCGCACGCAGCCCCTCGCCCCTTGGCAGCAGCTCTGGGGCCGGTTGTGCGCTGGGGCTGCTCTGGGTCCCCAGCAGCAAGTAGGAGCTGGCACCGGTGCTCCAGCATGGGAGCCCCTGCACGCTCAACCCACCCTGGGGAAAAGGCTCGTGACAGGGCTGGGGACGCAGGACAAGGCTGCCGGTGACCCGCAGAGCCCCCAGCACGCACTGCAGCAGCTCTTCAAGGCAAGCAACGCTCCGGGGACCCAATGCCCCAACTTCTGCCCGATGTGCAGCCAGCCAGGGACCTTTCCCCGCCAACCTCCTTCCATAGGGCACAATAACGAGCCAGTGAGCCAGAAATGTCTCGTCTCCGCCACGGCTAGCTAGCCTGTCACCAAAATAAGCTCAAGGTTCATCCGCACACACAACAGCTTCATGGCATTGCTGCAGCTGCGGAGGTGCGGGGCTGTGAAAGCTGCAGCCCCGCAGCACAGCCGGCCCTGAAGAAGGTTTCAGAAGGGGTGTAGAGGGCTGGTGATGGCTCGATGGAGGCCACCAGCGGCTGGACTGCAGGCAGTGGAGCTGGAAAAACCCAGGAAGGGCAGGGAAGAGCTACAAGGAGCTGCCTCTGCCTGTGTATCAGCACCTGCAGGAACAGCAACCACGGCACAAAAGCTCTTGGGGGAGGAAGGGATGGGAAGCTCGTTTCCATTCCTGGTGGAGCAGAAGTTGGCATTTAGATAACAAAGTACATTAGTAGGTATAAACACACTAAATGGTTACAGAAACACTGGGTTTGCACCTGTAATAATTTTTCCCAGAATTGATTTAGCTATGCAAGAAGGGCCCTGCCTATTGTGGTGTTTAATGCAATCTATCCATATCTTATAACCATATCGTATGCGTATTCACGTCTGATAAAAATCCAGAGAAATAAAAAAATTCCATGTTTCATTAATATTTGCCAATGGATGGCTTCCAGGTAATTAGAACTACTTAATGCTGGTATAACAAATATACTTAGAACTGATCAGTATCAATTAAAAAGAAATATTTTAATCTAATGTTTTTGCACATTTTTGCTTGCTTTGGGCTCTTTATTTTATTAACTATGGTCTCATGCTTTGAGCGAAGCTGCTCTTTGTCCCTAAAGGATTCAGAGTTTACGTGCATTTAATCTCGTCTGCAGCATCGCGACTACCTCAGCACCACAACTCTGCTGCTCCAAGTTTACAGTGAAGTGTTATCTGCAGTGACAAATATGCCAAAAGGAAAACATAACCAGCCTAGATAGTATCTGTGCTTTACAAAGGCTGCTTGTGATGCCTGCGCTTTGACTCAAAACTCCCTGCGCATTGGCTTTTTAATCATGAGATCCCTTTTTCAGCACGGCATCGCGAGTAACAACTGCACCACAATGAGCCAGCTTCATAGATATGGGAATGTTTAGATTTCCCTGCCAGTGACTAAAGGCCTTTAGCTTTCACTAGCCAGTCCCAGCTCGCATTGTTGTTGCCTGTTGATTTGTCTTCTCTCATTATTCCTTGACATGCAGCTCTCCACCCACGCCCACACTAACAACCCTCACACAAAGCGCATTGAGGTATTAACCAGGTTACAAGTTCAATGGAAAATTACGCTAAGATTGTGCTGTGTGGCAATATAAAGGGATGGCATTCACTCTCCCAAAGAGCCTGTTAAAAACACAGCTGGGTTGGTTGTTTTTTTTTTTTCTTATTGAGCATTCTAACAAAAACAATTTTTAGAAGTCAGGAATGTATATTTGTGTGTATATGTGTCTATACGTAATTTATGTATAATTACAACAGATAGACACAGGCTTGCATCACATCTCCACCACTGACTGGCACGATGCAAACTCCCCGCTGGAAATTCTGCTGGATTCTGGAGTTCGTTTAGAGCATCCCCAGAAACCCGAGCTAAATAAACAACCTCCTCCTGCTCTCAGCTACAATTAGGTACGTGAACCTATCTTCTTTTTGTTAGCCCAAATTACAGGCTGGTGGAAGGGCTGAAAGTCTATAAAAACGCTTCTTAAGAATCCCTCCTTATTGAAAACTGAAAATAAATTCAAAATAAAACTTAATGAGATTAACCTAACACAGTAACAAAATTTGCAACACCACACTATAAGGTTAAAAAGAAAATAGTATAATAAAGGAAATACAAAGGCTTTGGCATGGTTTTTACAATCAACAATGGTTAATTTTGATATGTAGTTGTGAACAACTTCAAAACACTTAAGTTTAAAACTCTTGCAAGCACTTTTAATTGATTAGGAATGAATTCTAGATGCACAAAAATGATTGGACTGTGAACAGTAGTACAACTATATCTAAGAACAATTAACTTGCTGACCAAAAAGAAACGTATGATGCATGAAAATGTGTATAAAACATCTATAGAATATTCTTGTCAAATATAAATGAAATTAACTTTATTATAGAAATCATTCTGGGAGATTTCTAGGGAAGACAAATACTTACATTTCGACATAAAACAAATTGGATTATATCGAAGACACAATCTACCTTTTATCTATCAAACTCTTTTCTTCATTGAAGTTCTCTCTTAACCCCTGTTTGCACATAGCTTCAGCCGTTAACAACCTTTGGAAATACCAACAGATATTTTTCTTACATAAATCTAGTGCGTATTGTTCCAGGTTTAATTATATGCAATGGAATGATACAAACTTGGAACATCAATCCATAATCTATGAACAGATTGGTAGAAGTATTCGATATATCTTGATAAAACTCTTAAATTCGTGGCAAAGCTTGTTGATCATGGCTTCTTTTTTTTTTTTCCTTTTCTTTTTTTTTTTAAAACAACTTCATGACCAACACAAATCAAACATCCATCCAGTCTACATTGTTCTTTTTTTTTTTCATTATAACATACAAATGCCCATTTACAAATAATACACCAAAATGAATAAAAGTTTGGATACCAAAATGAAGATTTGTTCCAACTGATATAATGCCTTCAGTGTACAAAGGTCCATGTGAAAGTCTTTTCCATGTGTTACAGCATAGGGCACAGTTGCAGTACAGAAGTACTCTGAGAGCCATTCTTCCTTTATAAAATACTGCTGAACATCCAACTGTTGTCCATATAGTCATTTACGGAATTAACACATGTTTTACTGTAATCTTGGCCAGTATTGAGACATATCAGGTTCACTGCCAGGAACTTGAACTGGAACTGACACTCCAGGGGAAATGAGACCTGAAAATTCAGGGGGGAAAAAATTGATATTTTAGGTTTTTCTATACATAGCATAATTCTTGCTTTACAGTTACTCAGATTTGTGCTTCTATTCCATTTTTAAATCTTGCCATCTACCAGCCTGCAGAATCAGGTGTTGGAGGTGTGTGTGGGGGGGGTGTATCTTTTAAAAATGTATGCACATCTCACAGATTTGTTGTTATAAATAAACTGTCATGCTTTGAGATAAATGCCAGAGCCTCGGCTCGTTTGTATCAGTTGGGAATTCAGCCCAAAATACACTTGAATATTTCTGTTATTTTAAAATGTGTCTGGCTTGTTCCTGCCCATGCTGACACTTACTCTTTTTCCCCTGTTTTGCCTTCTTATGCATAGGATAATATTTCTACAGGTTACCTGCCTTTTTGATAACTTCAAATCTTTAGCAAAAAATAGCCTCTGACAAAAACACACCCAGTCCTGCAAACATTTTCATGGACACTGAACTTCACGTGTGTGACTATACCCACTGAAATTTAACAGTGAAATAAATGCTGCTTTAGAAGTTAATTATACACAGGAGATTTTATGGGATGGGGGCCTGGCTGAAGAGCTTTCCACTGTACCGCTATTCAAACCCCACCTCTGTTAATCAGGTGTCTTTCATCTGCCCCTCCAGCAGCAGCTTAAAAATCAGGCTTTCTGCTCTAGCCCGTCAAGTTATACATTGTCATCTTCTGCCCAGTTTGGCAGCTACTAAACCTGACAGAGACCTCTCCCAGCGACGGGGAGAGACTTCTCCCAGCAAATACATGTGAAAAACCTGATGGCTGGAGCAAGGAAGCGGCGCTAGTGGAAAAATGGGGGGGAGCGAGGGGCCACTCACCTGTGGAAGTGGTGCCAGAGGTGCCCATCGGCTGGCTGTTCATGTGTGTCTGCATGTGAGGAGGGGTGTATGTATCATAGCTCCGTCCATTCACCGATGGACTGGTGGGCAGCATGCAAGAGTAGGAGGAGGTCTGGCTGGGTACCGGGGGCTATGGGAGCAAAGGACAAAACAGCGTTAAGTATCAGATGAGATAAACACCCCATTACGCTCTTCTGGCTGGATGTGCCAGCCCTCAGGAGCAACGTGCACAAACAAAAACAAGCCTCAGTTTCAGATTTGGGGACCTAGATGTAAATCCCTATTTAGGAGCTCAACCAAGCAGCTTCTTCCCAGAGGTTTTGGTCTACAGAAATGGCATGGACAGTCACCATGCCTTTTCAGACATGCTTGACAAGCAGATCACTACATCTAGATGTTAACAAAGGTGTTACATACCTAAACCAAGGAACCAAAGCCCTTGTTTGTGCTTACGTAGAAGAAAGATGTCTCCTGCCATTTGCAGTCACAGGGAGACAGAGCAGGGCTGGCATCTTACCTCACTTTTGGTGGTGTAACTAAAAATTCCTCTGTTGAGGTACACAGGCTGGTTACGCCAGCTTGGACCTGCAGCTGCAAGTGTGTTGCACATACACACAGATGATGTGTGGGTTTGGGGTCACTGAGGTTCTGACAGAGGATCAACACACACATACATATGCATTAATCCCCCATCAGAACCTCAGTGACCCCAAACCCGCACCAGCAGCATCCCAGGAGACCAGACATCTCCATTTACCTAAACTCCAACCCTAAAATTCGATCTGCCAGGGAGGAGAGTGGCTGGGAGCAGGAGGTGAGGGATGCCACGGTGCCGGGGAGGGACCGTGCTCCAGGGTGCCAGGGAAGGGAGGACCAGTGCAGCACCAACACGGGGACGCAGCGGGGGAACAGGAAGCAAGATGAGTAATTCCCTCTCCAAGCACCTGAGACCAAACACATCTGCACACATTTCCTCTGTCTACATGTCCCCAACACATGATGTCTCCAAAAATACTGACAACCCCACTCGCTAAGCACACACGTGCTCCAGGAGAACCAGCAACACGTCCCACATCCACAGGGAGATGCCAACAGTTTGGCTGCCAAATCTCCCACTCCCACATCGCATGGCCATCACACCGTGGTGGCCACGTAGGCAGGACTTTCCAGAGCGGCTCACGTGTGCCAGGTCCCTGCCCAGGTGCCCAGCAGTGATTCAGGGGCCTCCTACTTTCCCAAGGGTCCCCTCCCGCATCAGCCTTTTGATCTTTTGTCATCTGTTCTCAGCCCGCTGCCGGGAACGATGCCGCTGGCCTCCAACGTCACGAAATAGCGACCTAGCCAACGTCATTTCTTTCTGCAGACTTGTGAGACTCTAACTTTATTTTGTTAATTTTGGTTCAGCAATTAGTAACATAGTAATTGCTGCAGCAAAGGAGTCAGGCTCTCTAATCTGCTCGCCTGTCTCCAGCAGTGGTCAATGCTGTGTGCCTCAGACAAAGCTGTAAAACTCCCGTAATTGGCCAGCACCTTCCTAGGCCAACCCTACCATTAAAAAAGGAGGAATTTTGCATCTGAAAGGTCTATAGAAACAGACCCCAAAGGAATAGGTTTCTTCCTAACCCAGCTGGTGATCAGCTAATGCTTTCAGGCATGAGGATTGACAGCTCTTGCAATTCTGGCTTAGCTGGCATAACCACTGATGCTAATCACATCCTTCCCTCTCTCAGGTGTTCCTAATGCGCCGCCGCCGCCACATTACCTGTGCCGAGAAGGTCAGATGCCTCCAGTAGCTTATTTGGGCAGCAATTTCCACAATACTGCACCAGGGAGTTCCATAGGTTAGCTGCAGGTTTTTTTCCAAGAAGGGTTTTTTCATCCCAGATTTGTTGCCTTGTAATTTTGAGGACCTTTCACTTTTAAAATTTGGGACAAGGGTTTGTCAGAGCACTGGAACATACAGTGCTCTT
>NW_010287857.1:144729-148001 GCF_000700745.2 Antrostomus carolinensis
CTGGGGAAGCCTTTGGTGCTGTTTTCCCTGCAGCATGGTTTGGGTCCGTAACCCCCTGTCCTGGGGAGGAAGAGCCCCTTCTCCTGCTCCCGCACACCCCAGGGCCCGCCGAGTCCCGAGGGAGCGTTGTGCCACAGCGGCAGCACCAGACTCACTTGCATAGGCAGGTTGTTGGCCATGGTGAAGCTAGGCATGGGCGGCAGCGCGCTGTACGTGTTTGTGAGCGCTGTGTCCGTTCTGCCCAACATGGAACCTGATGTGAAAGAGGAAACTATAATAGAATAGACAGATAGATGAACACATTAGTTTAACCACAATTACAATTGGCGATACACTCTCAGAATCTCATTTTCCCAAGAGGATGGATGAAGGCGAGCGGGTCGGTGGCATTACCGGGGGTGGTCGGTTGCGGGATCGGCTGGGGAAAGTGCGGGATCGGCTGGTAAACGCTTGTGCTGAAACTACTACTGATGGGAATGTGGCTGGGAGTGTTGCTGGCTTGTCTTCGCTGGTTCCTCAGCTTCTCTTCCCTTCTCCACTTGGCCCTTCTGTTAGAAAACCACACCTGGAAATACAGTATTTGAGAGACGTGAGTGACCTTACAAGGAGTGGAGGTGTGGGACCTCCCCCACATAACTCAAGACTGTGCTGATGGAAAGCTGGCTCTCAGCGCAGCACAGCAGCGTGCGAAAGCCAACCCCAGCTGCTGTTATTTTCCTGAAGGAGATGGACAAATATCTCCTCATATATAGGGGCTGCCCTCTGCTTTGAGCAACCAGGAATAACAAAATTAGAATAGCGATAGTAAAAATACTGATAGACATAATTGCACAGCAGCTCAGTACCTGTATCCGTGCTTCAGGCAGGTCTATTTTAGCAGCTAGTCTCTCTCTTGCAAACACATCGGGATAGTGGGTCCTCTCAAATTCTGCAGAGGGAAATTTTGTTGCGTTAGTTACAGAGAGTCAGCGTGGCTGACTGTAAAACAGAGCCGTTCCTGCGCTGCCTGTGCTCTACATGCTCTTAAGAAACATCACTGTAAAGGCAAAGCTGAGCATCCTCCGTGTGTGTGTGTGTGTGTGTGTGTGTGTGTGTGTGTTAGGAAGGAGGATGCTTTGCCTGCTGGGGAATATGGCTGAGGGGATGGGGAGGCTTGGGTGCGATACTGCATCTTTCAAGAAGCAGTGAGGGCTTCTGCCTCCATTGAGGGGGTCCCCAAGGCAGCTCTGACCCTGTCACCAAGAAGTGAAATGGCACATCGCTAAATAACAGCAGAGAATAAGAACAAAGATCTGCAGTGGGTCAGAGGCGAGGTGCGCCCAGGCCGCTCAGGGAAAAGGGCACCTGCTCCCAGCCCCGGGCAGCGGCAGCGCTGGGGACGGGGAGCGAGCGTGGGGGCAGCACGGAGGGCTGCTGCCAGCCCCAGCTGCCTGCCCTCACCTTCCCTGTGTACAACGATACAGCAACGCTGCCTAGCCAGGGACGGCACAGTTGGCAGGAGGAGATTTATCCCCCGTGAGAGGAGCCCAGAGTGTACCCTGATGTTTCGGTATGATCTATGCCCTGAGTATGTTCCCTTTGAGAAGCTTTTAACAGCTTTTCGGTGCATATCGCAGCCATCGATGAATATTCGGAGCTCAATGAATAAAAGAGCATAGAGGGAGCCATGGACTTCAAATATATACATATATATAAGGCACATGAATGCCATGTTTCCGTTCAGCTCTTAATATAGCCAGGGCACACTTTCCCTTTCTCTCCTGATTCAGCTGCAGGAAAATGTCACTCACCTTTCTCAAGGGCTTCAATTTGCTCTTGGGTAAAGGATGTCCTATTTCTCTGCAGCTTTCTTTTCAGCTGCAGTCTCATTTGGGCCTCGTCTGAATCTTCTCCATTAGAGCTGATGGAGTTAGTGTTTTCCCCTCCTCCCTCCTGTTGCGGACAGCCATCTGCGGAACGGAGAGTCGGAAAGTGAAACGCAGGTACCCTTGTTTTAAGATCCCTATCAGAGAAATAATGCGATTGGAAACAAGTTCGGCCATGTTTGCTCACACCCTCCCTCAATCACGTCTCGAGTATCAAAGCAACGTTGTGCCAATGACACGGGCAACAGGGAAACATTTCCGTTTCCAGCATTATCGTAAACATCAGAGATGAGGAATTACAATCGCCGGGTCTTAATTTCATTTTGTTTTTCCTCTGGAATAAAACCTACATAAAAATACTTTCCCCTGAAAGTGATTCTTTCCATGAATCGCTGAAGTGCCATGGCAGTCTCCTCTGTCTGCTGCATTTATTTACCTATTGCTATATTTAAAATAGCGATGTTCAGTATTTCAGATTATCTATAATCAGTAATTCCTATCTAATCAATTAGATGTTGATAGGTTTGCAGAAAATGCTATTAAGAAACCAAACCAAGCTTGTAATCTTTTTTAAAAAATATTTATCCAGTTTTTATTTGAATTCTGCACAGTCAATTTCATTTTAAAGGTTGTGAATTTAGAAGTGCCTGCATTGTTCTGCAGTTTTATTCAACTATTGTATGAGTGTGCATTGCCTTGACACCTATTACTGAGCACAGCTGTAATTATATCATCACCAAGAACAGGCTATAATTGCTGAAAATGGAATTTTATATTTAGATAAAAGGACTGTCCATTCTTTGTAATGTGTTGCACCAGAGAAAAGTAAGATTTCTTTTAAAATTTTAACATGTAATTTTAAAAGAAATAGTAGCGAGTTCACTAACTAGCTCAATACGCTATTCTGCAGCTGAACGGTTGGCATATCATTTAAGCGGTACATTTTTAATTAGGGCATTTCCACCACTTTTAATGTAATTTCTGTCATGAAACAGGGGGGAAAGTTTCATTGTGCTCTCCTCTGGGGAGGTGGCAAGGATGGGTCGGCTTCGGGGGGCTCTGCAGCCACCCCGGGCGAGAGAAACGGGACGTTTCTGTCGAGGCAGAGAAGTCCTGGTCCCTAAATTAGCTCTCCCCCTCCTTTCAAAGTATATTTTTCGAGACGTTTTGATGTCGCATAAAGGGGAAGACGGGCTGAGGGACGCATGGGCTACTTATGCTAATTCCCTTGAAAAGTTACGCCAAAAATAAATAGCGACGCTCCCGCTACATCCTTTAAATATTGTGGGAAATCAACTTTAAAGTAATATCATTTATAATCGGCGAACAATGGCCCCGGCCTTCAAAGCTCGGGGGGGGGAATTGTGACAGGATCTGGTGGGGACCCTTTCAACCACTTTGAAATGT